>NC_053467.1:10524828-10755589 GCF_015227805.2 Hirundo rustica | reverse complement strand
AACCACCAGCAGATTCCACGGTGTGGATTTATGGATGCGCCATTCCCAAGCTGGGATGGGAAAAGCAACGCGAGCCGGGGCTGTGACCCCAAACTGACCCCCAGAGCCTTGGTACCAACAGGGCCTGGAGAGAACCCAGAGTTTTCCTGGCTCCCCCTGCCCAGGGCAGGGCTCCCGTTGCTTCCCGGAGCTTTCCCTGTTTTCCTGCAGGAGTCACCAACCCAGCCCTTCCCCCTTGGCAGTTCCTGGCCGTCGGGAGCTCCGCATCTTGGGAATATTCCTCTGGAGAAGAGCCAGTCCGTGCTCCTGGTGGAGCTCCAGAACCATCCCTGGAGTGAGGAACGAGGCTTCCCTTTCCAGGAAAACCCTTCTTCCTTTCCCAGGAAAAACAGGAAAACCCTCTTCCTTTTCCATCAAAACCTTCTTCCCTTTCCACCAAACCCCTCTTCCTTTCCTCGGAAAAACAGGAAAACCCTTTTTCCAGGAAAACCCTCTTCCTTTTCCATCAAAACCTTCTTCCCTTTCCACCAAACCCCTCTTCCTTTCCTTGGAAAACCAGGAAAACCCTTTTTCCAGGAAAACCCTCTTCCTTTTCCATCAAAACCTTCTTCCCTTTCCACCAAACCCCTCTTCCTTTCCTCGGAAAAACAGGAAAACCCTTTTTCCAGGAAAACCCTCTTCCTTTTCCATCAAAACCTTCTTCCCTTTCCACCAAACCCCTCTTCCTTTCCTTGGAAAACCAGGAAAACCCTTTTTCCAGGAAAACCCTCTTCCCATTCCATCAAGCCCCTCTTCCCTTTCCTCGGCCGTTGCACTGAGGATCTCCTCCCTTCAAAGCTCCCCCAAAGCTCGGACCCAGCAGATCCCGTGGCCACATTCCCGTGCTGGATTTGACCTTTTCCAGGTGGACCCGATGGCCTCGGGGTTCTTTTCCAGCCTGGATCATGCCGGGGTTCCGTGCTCCCCACGCCAGCAGGAGCTGCAGATCCCGGTGGGATAAAGGACGATCCCGGCTGCTCCCGGGGGATTTTTCACGCCTTGGGAACGTCTGGCTGTCACCCTCCCACCCCCGGGCTCTTCATCCCCTGCTCCCCGGGCAATCCTGCTCCTTCCCCGCCCACCCCAGCATTCCAGGGCTTTTCCCCGCGGCTCAGGAACGCTGAGCTCTCCAAGGAGCCGGGAAGGGGCACGCCTGGGGCTGGCACTTCCCGGCAATGCCAGCAGTGTTTGCGGGGCCGGGAATGCTGCCCCGCCCGGAGCTGGATCCCATTCCAACATCCCCCCACACATTCCACCATCAGGGCAGCCTCTGGCACAGCCAGGGCTGGGAGCATCCCAGAAATCGGCAGCGTCCTGCAGCTTTCCATGGGAATTCCATGGGAATCCCTTCTCCCCGGGGGCCTGAGCAGCGCCCAGGGGCTCTCGTGGTCCCTTGCACCCACCAAAAGCTGCGGCAGAGCCTCAGAGAGCTCCAGGGTTTTGGATTTATTTTTGGGGAGGCGATGTCTGACAGCTCCGTGTCCTGTGGGCTCGCGGCTCCGGGGGGAAAAACCGCCGGGAAAAAAATAAAAGGAGCAAAACTTGGGAATTAAATGGCAAAAAGGGGAAATTTGCCCTGGGAAATCCCAGACCTCCAACGCCGCTGTGAGCCCGCAGGAGCCTCTGGACGCCCAGCTCGGGTGGTGCTGGAGCAGCGACGCTTCCGCCACCCCAGGGTGCTCCAAAGGCCGCGGACACCCCCAGGGGTCCCGAGCTCCGTCACCCGGAGCCTTTTCCCAGCTCTTCCCTCTCTGCCAGCCCCGTTCCGCCTCTCGCCAAACAGGTTTGAGTTTCCCGGCCGCGGCTGCGGGAAGGGAGCTCAGCCCCCTGCACACGGCTTTTCCCCCTTTTCAATATCCCCTCCACCGCGACCTTTTCCCTCCTTCAGCAGGCAGCCAACACAAGCACAACAACGCCATCCGCGCAGCGCTTCAGCTGCGGTTTCCTCAAGAAATCCATCTGCTCTCCAAGCAATTACGGGCAGGGAAGCATTTCCACTCCGGCTCCGGGCCCTGAAAAGCTGCCAGGAGCCATTTATTATTTTTTTTTCCGTTTTTTTTTTTTTTTTTTTCCCTTCCCCTCCTCAATCCCTCTTGCTCCCTCAGCCTCTCTCCTCCTAGAAATGCTCGGTGTTTTCTCTCCAGCCGCAGTTCTGGGGGTGAGGGATGGAAAATCCCAGCGGCTGGGGAGGGGCTGGATCCCTGTCCCTGTCCCTGTCCCTGTCCCTGTCCCTGTCCCTGTCCCTGTGCCTGCCGGGGGGGACATTTCCCACCTGGGCCAGGTTTGTGCGGGATCATCCCCGCCCTGGAGGTGACCCTGCCGCAGCTGCCACCCGCTCCCGGTGCCCGCTGTGCCCTTCAGGAGCCTCCCCGGGGCTGCGAGCGGGGACGCGGCTCCGTCCCGCCCGGTGACTCCGCCAGCGCCCGGACCTCGGGAGAACCCGGCGCGGTTAATTGCTCCTTCGTTCCTCGGGCCGGGTTAATAATTAAGTTCAATTAATAATCGGGAGAATAATTAAACGCGACGAGAAAGCGGCGCCCGGCGCGATTGAAGCTCTTGGCCGTTCGCGCCGGGTTTTTGGGGTTACTCATTCACTTGGGGGCCGCGCTGGCGTCGGGCTGGCTGCGCCGCGGATGCCGGGATCCCCTGGAAAAGCGGGATTTTCCCAGGCAAAGCCATCGGCTCTTCCCTTCCCAGCCCCCGCGGAGCGGCGAGGACAGAAACCGCGGAGGGACGGACGGACAGAGGGACAGGGGGAGGGCCAGAAGGGCGCGGGGGAGGCGGCTCCAGGCCGGGGGGGGAGGAACTACAAATCCCGTGGAGCCGCTCCGCCCGAGCCGGGCTATAAAAGCGGGAATGGCGCGGCGGGCGCAGCCCGAGCATCCCCGGCCGCCGAGGAGCCGCTCCCGGCTCCGCGTCCCGCGATATTCCCACCGGGACAGGGCAGCGGGGCCGCGCCCGCACCGCCGGAGCGGGCTGAGGCTCGGGAGGAGGAGGAGGAGGATGCGGAGGGTGCGGACGATGCCGCTCCGCGCACCGGGGGAGCCGCAGCGCCGGGAGGCTTCGGGAGCTGCCGGCGGAGATGGAGGCGGAGGTGGAAGCGGAGTTGGAAGCGGAGGTGGAAGCCGAGGTGGGTGCCCCGCAGGGCTCGGGGGCTCAGCACGGGGGTCCCGGCTCGGGGGGGCACTGCGGGTCCCCCCGGTGCCGCCAGCCGCTGTCGCTTTTCCCCCTGTGCCATCCCCTTTGTGTCCCCCCGGCCCATCCCCTGCCCGGGATGCTCCCGGTCCCCCCGAGCGCGGCGGAATTTCCCCACTTCTCTCCAAGGAAAATTTCCCTCTTTCTCTCCGTTTTTGCTTCGTCGTTGGCGGTTTTTTTTGTTTGTTTGGTTTTTTTTGGGTGGGGTTTTTGGTTTATTTTTTTAGGCACCCGCGCGCGGCTTTTCCCTTCCCTGCCGTGGGAATTGGCTCCCCCAAAAGCCTCGCCCCGGGGCAGGTGTCCTTGGGCAGGGTCTGCAGCCCCTCCGAGCGCTGTCCCCAACCCCCGGGGCGGGGGAAGCACAGGAGCACTTCTGTGTGAATCCCCCCCCCAAAGCAAACCCCAAAAAAACCCCAAAAAGAACAAAAAAAAAGAACTACTCCCTTCTTTTGCTGGCTACAACAAAAAAACCGCCCCAGTCCAGACCCGCGGCGCACGGAGAAACGAGAAACGAGCTCCGGCTGCTCCGGGCACCCGCGGGAGCTCCGGGATCCCCCCGGAGGGCCGGGGATGCTTGCTCGGGGAAAAGGATGGACGAGGGCGCCTCGGGAGGAGCTTTTCTTGCCCGGGGGTTGTCGGTGCTGCTCGCTGCCGGCTCGGGGCTTCCTCCGGAGGCTGCGGGAATGCTGAGCTCTCGCTAATTGAGACATCTTTTTATAATGGGGAAAGGAAAGGAAAGGAAAGGAAAGGAAAGGAAAGGAAAGGAAAGGAAAGGAAAGGAAAGGAAAGGAAAGGAAGCAGAGCCGCGGTGACTCAGGCTTTGGGAAGAGGCTGAGTTCTGCTTTCGGCCGTTGTGGAGGGGAGATTCCAGCTGGGAAAGCGGAGCGGGGCTCCCTCTCTGCCGGCAGATGCTTTCGGGGTGTCACATTCCTCATTTCCCCGCCGAGCTGGGGACAGAGATGTTCCTGCTTCGCCCCAGCCCTCCCCAGGTGCGGGATCTGCGGCGTGAGGGAGCTGGAGCCCCGCCGTGGCCGCGATCGCTCTGTGCTCGCGTTCCCCGAGGCTCGCCTGTGCCCGCTCCACCCGGCTTGTAAAAGTTTCGGTTTTTTATCCGGCGCTTTCCATGTTGAGGTGTCCCAAAAGGGAGGCTGGGGAGATCTGGCAGCCCTGAAACTCCCGCTGGGGCAGTGGGGTCACTCTGGATATGGGAATGTCAATCCTTTGGGAAGAGGCTTGCCAGCTGAGGTGTGAAGGAGCTTTGTGGAGTGGGGAAAAAAACCCCAAATCCCATTTTTTGTGGGGTCAGGAGGAGGAAAAATCCTCCCGGTGGGCAGGAGTGGTGACACCTGTGTGGTGTCTCCCAGGCAGGAGGGATTTTGGGAATGCTGAGGTATTTCCCAGGCAGGCAGGATTTTGGGAATGCTGAGGTGTTCCCTGACACAGAATGGATTTTGGGAATGCTGAGGTATTTCCCAGGCAGGATGGATTTTGGGAATGCTGAGGTGTCTCCTGAGGCAGGATGGATTTTGGGAATGCTGAGCTGTTTCCTCAGGCAGGAGGGATTTTGGGAATTCTGAGCTGTTTCCTGAGGCAGGAGAGATTTTGGGAATGCTGAGCTGTTTCCTCAGGCAGGATGGATTTTGGGAATGCTGAGCTCTTTCCTCAGGCAGGATGGATTTGGGGGATGCTGAGGTGTCTCCCTGCCAGGATGGATTTTGGGAATGCTGAGATGTCTCCAGGGCAGGAGGGATTTTGGGAATGCTGAGGCGTCTCCAGGGCAGGATGGATTTTGGGAATGCTGAGCTGTTTCCTCAGGCAGGAGAGATTTTGGGAATGCTGATCTGTCTCCTGAGGCAGGATGGATTTTGGGAATGCTGAGCTGTTTCCTCAGGCAGGATGGATTTTGGGAATGCTGAGCTGTTTCCTCAGGCAGGATGGATTTTGGGAATGCTGAGCTGTCTCCCTGCCAGGAGGGATTTTGGGAATGCTGAGCTGTCTCCCTGCCAGGAGGGATTTTGGGAATGCTGAGCTGTCTCCCTGCCAGGAGGGATTTTGGGAATGCTGAGCTGTCTCCCTGCCAGGATGGATTTGGGGAATGCTGAGCTGTCTCCCTGCCAGGAGGGATTTTGGGAATGCTGAGCTGTTTCCTCAGGCAGGATGGATTTTGGGAATGCTGAGCTGTCTCCCTGCCAGGAGGGATTTTGGGAATGCTGAGCTGTCTCCCTGCCAGGAGGGATTTTGGGAATGCTGAGCTGTCTCCCTGCCAGGAGGGATTTTGGGAATGCTGAGCTGTCTCCCTGCCAGGATGGATTTTGGGAATGCTGAGCTGTTTCCTCAGGCAGGATGGATTTTGGGAATGCTGAGCTGTCTCCCTGCCAGGAGGGATTTTGGGAATGCCGACCCGGGCAGGGGGAGCGGGCTCTGCAGGGCTCAGGGGCTCTGCTCCGGCGGGTTCAGCCCCAGGAGCTGCAGGTGCTGCTTCTGCCCAAGGGATCTGGGAGCAGGAAAATCCCTGCTCGCTCTGCTGAGCCGGGAATTCGGGGCTGTGGGGTCCAGCAGGATCCTCCTGCCTGCCGAGAGAGGGGAAAAATCCCAAATGGGCTCAGCCCACTCTCTGGGATTTGGGGGAGCTGAACCGGGGCTGCTCCCCTTGGCTGGAGGGATCCCCCAGATCCCTTTGGAATGGCTGGGACCTGCTGGGAAAGGTGGATCCACCCTGAAAGGAAAATGAGGAATGTCCTGGGGAAGGTGGATTCACCCTGAAAGGAAAATGAGGAATGTCCTGGGGAAGGTGGATTCAGGAATGTCCTGGGGAAGTGGATTTGACGCCTACAGGGCTGGAAAATGAGGACTGTCCAGGGAAGGTGGATTCACACCCTTAAAAGGCTGGGAAATGAGGTATGTCCTGGGAAGTTGATTCATCCCTAAAGGGCTGGAAAATGAGGAATGTCCTGGGAAAGGTGGATTCAGGAATGTCCCAGGAAAGGTGGTTTCATCCTTAAAGCAAAATGAGGAATGTCCTGGGAAGGTGGATTCAGGAATGTCCCAGGAAAGGTGGTTTCATCCTTAAAGGAAAATGAGGAATGTCCTGGGAAGCAGATTCATCCCTAAAGGGCTGGGAATCGAGGAATGTCCCAGCAGCCCGAGGCAGTGTGGGTGGCCCCACGAGTGGGGCGGTGTCACCTGCGGAGTTTGAGGGGCAGCTCTGACATTTTGGGTTTTTTTGGGGGGGGGGTTCGGGGGTCTCCGAGCTCAGGTGCTCCCTCACCTGCGCCTGGCTGAGCTGGGCTCGGGGTTGCAGGTGCGGGGAGGGGTTGGGGAATGTCGGCTCCTGCCTTTTCCTTCCGTTTCCCTCTGCCTGTGACGTCGGGAATCCCTGGGCTCTGAGCTGGCTCTTCCAGCTTTTCCCATTCCCCATTCCTGCCAGGTTTTAAACAGATCCAACCCAGGAGCATCCCTTCTCCCTGGGGATTTTGAACAGCAGCTGCCCGGGACACGGACGGCTTTGAGCTCAGGCTGCTCCCCCTGGGAATCCTGCCTTAAGGAACCATCAGAGCGCCTGAAAATTTCGGAGCTCAGAAGCTTTTGGGCCACACCCGGCCCCTCCCTGCGGCTCCCGGAGCCCGGGGGGGATCACTCCGGGAGCACAATGCCGTTCCCCGGGGGGGTTGTTTGGACTTTGAACAGAAAAAAGCGAAGCAACAAAAGGGAGGCTGAGGAGCGGCAGCGAGCGCGGGAGGCGCGTCACAAAGGGTGGCCTTGTTCGGCCGGGCCGATGGCAGCAGGAAAGATGGATTTAAGGCAGGAACGAGGGGGCAGAGAACGCCCCGGGCTGGGGTAAACACGGCCAGGGAGCGCTTTTGTCGCCTCCTGATCCGCGCTGCTCCGGTCTCGCCGAAGCTCTCGGCGCAGGGTTCGGGTTTGCTCGGCGTCCCTGGGGCTCTGTCCCGCTCCCAGCCTGGTTTTAGAGCTCCAGGGTTTCCCTCTTGTTGAGTTTTATCTTCTTTTTCTGCCAGGGCTGGGATTAAATGGGCCAGGCCGTATTTCTTCAGACTCAGATGTTTATTAATTCTTATCTCTGTCACACTCTCACAAACCGTGAGTTCTGCAGCGCTTCTGGCTCACAAACTAAAAACGGAGCCCTCTCTGTCACTACGAGGCCTTTTAAGGGTAAATTGTCCAACTAAGAGATGACACCTGAATTATTTTTACTTTTACCCCAATATCCAACCACCCCCGGCCCGCAGTGCGGATTTTTCTCCCCAGTTCCAAAATCCCACCCGGGCCCAGGAGGGAGAAGGTGAAAAAGAAGGACTGGCCCCCGCCCTGACCCCTCCATGGTGCTTTATCTCTGTGTCACTGCGTTCTGAACCCTGCAGCTCTGAGTTTTGCACCCTGTGCTGTCACACACTCCTGTTTAACTCCACACCCACAACCCCGGCGCTGTCACTCCGGTTTGGAAGCCTTCTCCACAAATGCAGCGTTTGCCTGGGGGTCAGCACAGAAATCTGGAATTCCCAGTGCCCGGGGTTCCAACGTCCCCTTTCCCATTTTGGGGTTTTCCCTCTTCTCTCCCAAAACACTGGGAATGCAGGAAGAGTTGGCTGCTCCTTCTTCCAAACCGCAGATTTTTTTATTTTTTTTTTTTAACTTTTTGAGGTGTAAAACCTAAGCCTTCAAATAAACCTGTTTGATCCCTGGGCGGCTGAGCAGCTTTCCTGAGGGGAAAGAGAAAAAACAAATCTCGGAATTGGTTTTGTATCAGGAGCAAACGTCGTCTGCTCAGGGCACATCTAAAGCTGATTCCTCCGGGGTTTTATTCCTGTTTTTCCTCCCTGGCAGGGGATTGGAGCTGCAGGAAAACCCCCCGAGGTCTCTGCAAGGAGCAGGAGGGGCTCTGCTGGGTAAAGCCCAGCCTAAGGCGGCCCTGGGCCCGGCTGGGAGCGGGTCTGGACCAGCAGGGCCGGAGGGGTTCTGTGTGTGCCGGAGCTTCGGGCGGCTCTGGGCTCCTGGGACGGGCTCAGGAGGGAGAAACTGCTCGGGGACCTCGGTGTCACACTGTCCCCAGTCTGGGGTGGGTGATTGGGGACCTCGGTGTCACACTGTCACAAATCTGGGGTGGGTGATTGGGGACCTCGGTGTCACACTGTCCCCAGTCTGGGGTGGGTGATTGGGGACCTCGGTGTCACACTGTCCCCAGTCTGGGGTGGGTGACTGGGGACCTCGGTGTCACACTGTCACAAATCTGGGGTGGGTGACTGGGGACCTCGGTGTCACACTGTCCCCAGTCTGGGGTGGGTGACTGGGGACCTCAGTGTCACACTGTCACAAATCTGGGGTGGGTGGTTGGGGACCTCGGTGTCACACTGTCCCCAGCCTGGTGTGGCTGATTTGGGGTCTCGGTGTCTCATTGTCCCCAGCCTGGTGTGGCTGATTTGGGGTCTCGGTGTCACATTGTCCCTGGGGTGGCTGATTTGGGGTCTCGGTGTCACATTGTCCCCAGCCTGGTGTGGCTGATTTGGGCCCTCGGTGTCACATTGTCCCCAGGCTGGTGTGGCTGGGGTGTCACTGTTGTCCCTGGAGCTGGTTCAGCTCCTCTGCTCCTTTCAGCTGCGCTCTCAGGCCGAACCCTGAGGAAGTTTGGAAGTTTTTCCTGGGTTTGGAAGAGAAAAGCCATTTTTGGGGTGCCGCTGGCAGGCTGGAGGCGCAGCCAGGGGCTCTTCGGGAGCTGTGGGTGACAGCCCAGGGAGCTCCTGTCCCTGAGGCCGGGAACTCCAGGAATTCCAGCAGCTTCCCCGCAGTTCCAGACCCTGGGGAGCGAGTCCCTTCCCTGAGGGATGAGCTTTCCTCACAGCCCGCTCTTCCTCCGGCTCGGTTTGGCTCTTGTTCCAGCATTTCCTGAGCAACTGGAGGGGAAGAGGGGCTGGGGGATCCTCTGGGGTGCCAGCGGGACCAGCAGGGCCCCACTGGGGGTTCTGGGGAGGGGAGGGGGCAGGAGGGTCCTGCCTGGATGGGCTTGAGGGGATTTGGCCACCAGTGGCCCCAGGAGGGGAATGGGAGCTGAATCCATCACCCCGAGTGTCTGGGGTCTGTGCTGGAGCCGGGCTGGAGGTGAAGCTCCCCAGTCCTCTTCTGGGCTGAGGGAGGCTGAGGGTGTGCAGAGAACTCCCCGTGAGCTGGCAGGAGGAGCCGCTCCCCTGGCAGCGCCCTCTCCAGCTGTTTTCCATGGAAATGCCATCCTCTGGCTGCAGGGACACGGGCAGGTCTCTGGGGACCGCAGCTCCTGCTGGCTGCTGGCATCTCTGGGGGTTTCATCCTGGGGTCATCCCTTTTTCCTGCCGAGGCAGAAGGAGCTGGAGGCAGGAAAAGGCGGCTGTGGGAGGGGGGGACACGGAGCAGGACAGCTCCTGCTGGAACAGAGACTGGGCAGAGCTGGAGAATAAAGCAGAGATTTGTTCAAAGGCCTCCAGGATCCACCTTGGGCAGGACAAGAGCCTGGCCAGGGCTGCACCCAAGGGGGCCCCAAAACGGTCCCCAAATGGACAAAGGGTGACGAGGTCTCCCACTTGGATCAGTTCTGGTGCATTTGCACATTTTGGGGTTGAATTGTCCAATGGCAGCTCCGGGCTGTGAGGTCCCATCCTTCTTGTTCCTCCCTCCAGCCACCCTTGTTGGTGCTTTTGGGGCTGGGAGTTGTCCTTGGTGTGCAGCAGGAGCAGGATTTGTTTTGTGTGGCTGCTGTGTGCAGAGAGCTGAGTGACCCCGGGTGTGAGCTCAGAGCCTGGAACACAGCGAAGATCAAACTCCGGGGCATCGCTTCCCCCATTTCGAGGCAGTGCCTCAGTAAACTGCCCGTGACCCTCCTGCCACCCCTCTGCCGGTCCCAGTGGGATCTGTGGGATCTGCCCAGCCCGAGGCTCGGAGGGGGAGGGAGAAGCTTCCCAGCCCGGCGTCCTGGACGGGGAATAATGCTCCCCTTTTTATGGCTTCTTCAATTGTTCCTGAAAATCCTTTTTAAAAAGGAGGAAAGTTCCTTCCTTCCTTTCAGCTCCCGGTATCTTGAAGAATTCGCTCCATTGTGAGGCCAGGACAGAGACCCTTCTATGAGGGCTCTCCTCGAGCCCCCCTCCCCGTGCCCCCTCCCGCTCCATCCCAACAAGCCCCCATTCTCCTCTGAAGAGGGTCCCTCTGTCTAACGCCAAGTAACTCTTAAGGGCAGCATTTATCCCGGGGCACTCGGCTCACAAAGAGCGCCGGAGTGTCAAATAAACTCCCCGCAGCCTGCAAAGAGCGGAGGGAAGAAAACACAAAACCCCCTTTCTTTTCCACCCCTGCGGGGAAACAAATACGGACTTTGTGCCGGCGGCAGCGGCTCCTAACGAGCCCGAGCGGGGCTGCGGCGATCCCGGCCAGCGGGGCGGCCGCGCCGGGGGCTCCGGGGGGAGCTGGCACACGGCGGGGGCTCCAGCCCCCCCGAAATCCCTGCCGGCCGCCCCCCGGCCCCGCTCCTCCGGGGAGGAGCCGCTCCCGGGCCGCGCTTGTCACCGGAGGTCAGCGCGGGCTGCGCCCGGCCGCGTCCTCCGCTGCGCCGCGGAGCCTCGGGGGGCTCGGCTCCTGGCGTCCCGACGGGAATTCGGCTTGGGAATTGTCAGCTCCGAGCGCCAGCGCTGTTTGCTGTGAGAGGGAGAGGCGAGGAATCAGCGCCGGGCTCCTTCCGCTGGATGGATTCAAACGGGAATCCCGTGTGCCAGGATGGATTCTAACAGGGATCCCAGATTCCAGGATGGATTCTAACAGGGATCCCGTGTGCCAGGATGGATTCTAACAGGGATCCCGTGTGCCAGGATCAGTGGGACCAGTCCTGAGCTCAGCTCCTGGTGTCCCGACGGGAATTCGGCTTGGGAATTGTCAGCTCCGAGCGCCAGCGCTGTTTGCTGTGAGAGGGAGAGGCGAGGAATCAGCGCCGGGCTCCTTCCGCTGGATGGATGGAAACAGGGATCCTGTGTGCCAGGATGGATTCAAACAGGAATCCCGTGTGCCAGGATGGATTCAAATGGGAATCCCGTGTGCCAGGATGGATTCAAATGGGAATCCCGTGTGCCAGGATGGATTCAAACGGGAATCCCGTGTGCCAGGATGGATTCAAACAGGGATCCTGGGTGCCAGGATGGATTCTAACAGGGATCCCGGGTTCCAGGATGGATTCTAACAGGGATCCCGGGTTCCAGGATGGATTCTAACAGGGATCCCAGGTTCCAGGATGGATTCAAACAGAAATTCCATTTGCCAGGACTGGTGGGACCAGTCCTGAGCTCAGCTCCTGGTGTCCCGAGGGGAATTCTGCTTGGGAACTGTCACATCTGAGTGCCAGCGCTGTTCCTTGTGGTTCCCTGTGAGGAATTAACCCTGGTCTCCTTCCCCTGGATGGATTGAAACAGGAATTCCATGTGCCAGGATGGATTCAAACAGGGATCCTATGTTCTGGGATGGATTCAAACAGGGATCCTGGGTTCCAGGATGGATTCAAGCAGGGATCCCGGGCTCCAGGATGGATTCAAGCAGGGATCCTGTGTTCCAGGATGGATTCAAGCAGGGATCCCGGGTTCCAGGATGGATTCAAGCAGGGATCCCGGGTTCCAGGATGGATTCAAACAGGGATCCTGTGTTCCAGGATGGATTCAAGCAGGGATCCTGTGTTCCAGGATGGATTCAAGCAGGGATCCCGGGTTCCAGGATGGATTCAAGCAGGGATCCCGGGTTCCAGGATGGATTCAAGCAGGGATCCCGGGTCTGGCAGGGATGGATTCAAGCAGGGATCCCAGGTTCCAGGATGGATTCAAGCAGGGATCCCAGGTTCCAGGATGGATTCAAGCAGGGATCCCGGGTTCCAGGATGGATTCAAGCAGGGATCCCGGGCTCCAGGATGGATTCAAGCAGGGATCCCGGGTTCCAGGATGGATTCAAGCAGGGATCCCGGGCTCCAGGATCGGTGGGAGCGAGGGAGTGGCCAGTGCTCCCTGGGGCCGTGGCCACCAGCACGGCCAGCGTCTCTGCCCCGCAGGGTGGGAGAATCCAGCCGGCTCCCCGGGTCTGGCAGGGCTTGGATGCTGGGTTTGGGATCTCGGGATGGGTTTGGGGATCTCCCTGGGATGTGCTCGGGCGCCCCGAGGACAGCAAGGACTGCGCACGAGGTCGTGCTGCAGCGACCGAGGTCGCTCCCGTCCCTCACCCTGACCTTTGTTTCCCCGCAGGTTTTGGCGTTCCTGGAGGGAATTCCTGCTGGGATCTCCTGGAGAGGACCCCGGACCTGACCGCGCCCAGGAGCGGCGCTCGTCCCCTCCACCGGGATCCTCCCGAGCCAGGGTTCGCCCCTGGACGCTTCCCCTGCGCTGGGATCCCCAGCCCGGATTTGGGATGGGATTTGGATGCTCCCTTCTGTCCGCAGCTGGGAATGGCACGGCCGGGAGGCTGCTCCTCCCAAACCCCGTGGATTTACTGCTCTTGGCATCATCCTGCTGCCGCCGGCTCCGGCACAGGGAAATTCCCGAGGGACACACGTGGAAAAGCAGCACTCACAGCCTGAGGCTGCAACTCCCTCTTTTCCTGGGCTACTCTGAGCATCCTGGCTCTGGAGAAGGATTCCCTGCACTCCTGGAGGACAAATCCTGCTGCTCTGAGGTGAGTCAAGAACATTTTTCCTTTTTTTCTTTATTTTTTAAAAATATATATATATATATTTTTTTTTTTAAAGCACCTTCTTGTTGGTTTTCTTGGGAAATGATATCTTTCCTGCCTTGAGGAAAAAAAAATTCCCGGTCCAGGGAGCTGCAGTGAGGGGATGAGGAGCAGGCAGGTTTGTTCTGACAGCTGGACTGGCTGCTTTGATCAATACCTGAATTTTTTTAGTGCCGTTCCAGCCCGAAATCGCCAACAGGAATTTTCTTCCCGGAGTTTTATTGCTGATAAAAGGTTGAAGGCGGCAGCTTCCCGGGAGGTTTTCCCTGCTTTCCCTCCCGGGGGGGATCCTGCTGGTTTCCCACTCTCCTGGCAGTGGTGGCTGCAGGGGGGACCCTCGGCAGGGCCACAGGGACAATGTCCTGAGGGATCCAGGGGGCTCCCTTTGGGATGGGGATCTGCTCCGAGCCTCCTTGGGACGGAAAATCCCTTTTCCTGCTAGGAAACCATGCCAGACTTGGGATTTGGAGGGGACTCGTGCTGGTGTTGTCGCGTGGGGCAAGCGCCTGAGGAGCTGCTGGGAACAGCCCGGGAGGAGGAGGAGGAGGATGGAGCGGGATTTCTTGGCTGGGGAAGGAGCTGCTGCTGGCCACAAACCCAGGAGGGTCCGGCATTGGCTCTTCCCAGAGGGGGAAAATGCAGAGCTGGGGCTCCGGGTGGCCGGAACAGCTCCTGATTCCGGACTTGAGGCGCTGCAGCTCCCGTGTGAGCAGAGCCGGGGAGCTTCAATTTCCGCTCAGTGGCTCCCGGGCCAGTGGGGTTGTGGTGAATCCCGGGGATTGTGGTGTTCCATTGGAGATCCCAGGGATTGTGGTGTTCCCTTGATCCCAGGGATTGTGGTGTTCCCTCAGAGATCCCGGGGATTGTGGTGTTCCCTCAGTGATCCCAGGGATTGTGGTGTTCCCTTGGAGATCCCAGGGATTGTGGTGTTCCATTGATCCCATGGATTGTGGTGTTCCATTGGAGAACCCAGGGATTGTGGTGTTCCCTTGATCCCATGGATTGTGGTGTTCCATTGGAGATCCCATGGATTGTGGTGTTCCCATTATGATCCCATGGACTGTTGCTTTCCCTTGGAGATCCCATGGACAGTGATGTTCCCATGATGAACCCCTGGACTGTGGCATTCCATTGATCCCATGGATTGCTGTTTTCCCTCGATGATCCCATGGATTGTGGTGTTCCCTTGATGATCCCATGGATTGTGGTGTTCCCTTGGTGATCCCATGGATTGTGGTGTTCCATTGATCCCCTGGATTGTGGTTTTCCATGATCCCATGGATTGTGGTGTTCCCTCGATGATCCCATGGACTGTTGTTTTCCCTCGGTGATCCCATGAGTTGTGGTGTTCCCTTGGTGATCCCATGGGTTTTGGGGTTCCCTTGATTATCCCAGGGATTGCTGTTTTCCCTCATGATCCCATGGATTGTTGTTTTCCCTCGGTGATCCCATGAGTTGCGGTTTTCCCTCATGATCCCATGGATGCACCAAGCCCTTGGCCTCACCCCTTTCCAGCAGGAGTCTCCCTGTGCTGTCTCCTCTGGAAGAGGAGGAGGAGGGCTGGGATTCGTGCCCGTGATCTCGCCGCAGTTCCGCATTTTCCAGCGGAGCTCTTTGGGCTGAGCTGGGGCAGGGATTTCCTCCCTGGATCCTCTGGGATGTGGGGCCGGGTGATATCGGGGTTTGGTTCGGGTTTTTTTGCGTTTTCCCCTTTTCCTGGGGAATGTCCTCTGGTTCCTGGGTCTGTGGTGCAGATGTTGCTGCTGGTGGTGGCCGAGCCCTGTCCCGGTGCTGAACTTCTTCCTGGAACGGTTTGGATTCGGAATTTTAAAGCTTTGCAGGGATCCTCACCCGGAGCTGCAGGCCAGGTCTTGATCAGGATCTTCAGCAATCCCATTTCAAACCCTGCCTCTGAGATCTCCCAGCTGTCAATTCCCGGGCATCCCAGGGCAGGACGTGTCCCTGAGGGAAGCTCCAGGGAAGCCCGAGGATGCTGGGAGCAGGTGACGGTTGGGCTCAGGGAAAACCCACGTGCAAAAAATTTAGGGACTCCCTGACCCTGCTCAGCCCCTGCAGCATCCCACGGAATCACGGACTCATTCCAGCTGGGAAATGTCCCTGAGTGCAGCCATTCCCACAGCGCTGCCAGGGCCGCCCGTGTCCCCAGGGCCCCAGATTCCCTTTGGAGGGGTTTCCCATGGATCCGGAGCACATCCCGGGGGCGAGGTGCCGGATCCCGGTGCGGGGCTTGGGGGCACATCCCGGGTGGGAAATGTGGGATTCCAGCAGGGATTCCAGCAGGGATTTCAGCGGGGTTCCAAGCTGGTTCCAGAGGAGTTCCAGCGGCATCGGGGGGTCTCTCTCCCGGGCTCGCGCTGACCCCTGGCGGCAGCAGCGGCAGCGCCTGCAGTGCTCGGCGCGGCCCGCAGGGGGCGCGGGGTTCTCTGGGATCGCCGGGAATGGGATGGGATCAATGGGATGGGATGGGATCAATGGAATGGGATCAATGGGATGGGATCGCTGGGATGGGATGGGATGGGATGGGATGGGATGGGATGGGATGGGATGGGATGGGATGGGATCAATGGGATGGGATGGGATGGGATCAATGGGATGGACGCTAAATCCCATCCAGTGCCACCCCTGCCATGGACAGGGACACCTTCCACTGTCCCAAGCTGCTCTGAGCCCCATCCAACCTGGCCTTGGACACTGCAGGGACGGGACATCCAAGAATTCCTCCTCAATATCCCATCTCTCCCTGCCATTCCCTGTGTCCTGTCACTCCATCCCTTGTCCAAATCCCCTCATCAGCTCCTCTGGAGCCTCTTCAGGCACTGGAAAGGGTTTTAAATTTCCCCTTGAGGTCGAACATTCCCGGCTTTCCCAGCCTAGCTCCAGAGCAGCCCGCTGCTCTCTGAGCTGAAAAAGCTGGAAAAAGGTGCAAAACCCCCATGGAGCGACCAATATCTTTGGGAGCGGCAGTTAAACCCTGCCGGGCTGCTCCGGGCGAGGTGGGATATCGGGAAAACCCATCCGGGGGTGCTCGCTGTGCCAGGAATCGCGCGGGAGGTGACAGCGGATTCCAGCGAACCCACGGGAGCGGCTGGAGCCGCGTCCCGCGGCCGCTGGATGGCAGCGGAGCTCCGCGGCATTCCCGACCTGCTGCATTCCCGACCTGCGGCATTCCCGACCTGCGGCATTCCCGTACCCGGCGCTGCCTCCATCCCCCGCTCCATTCCCGCTCCATTCCCGCTCCATCTCAGCTTCATTCCCTGCTCCATCCCCATCTCCATTCCCATCTCCATCCCCATCTCCATCCCCATCTCCATTCCCAGCTCCATTCCCAGCTCCATTCCCGTCTCCATTCCCGTCTCCATTCCCAGCTCCATTCCCAGCTCCATCCCCAGCTCCATCCCCATCTCCATTCCCAGCTCCATTCCCAGCTCCATTCCCAGCTCCATTCCCGTCTCCATTCCCAGCTCCATTCCCAGCTCCATCCCCAGCTCCATCCCCAGCTCCATCCCCAGCTCCATCCCCAGCTCCATTCCCAGCTCCATCCCCAGCTCCATTCCCGTCTCCATTCCCATCTCCATTCCCGTCTCCATTCCCGTCTCCATTCCCATCTCCATTCCCGTCTCCATTCCCATCTCCATTCCCGTCTCCATTCCCATCTCCATTCCCGTCTCCATTCCCGTCTCCGTTCCCAGGTCCATCCCCAGCTCCATCCCCAGCTCCATTCCCAGCTCCATTCCCATCTCCATTCCCAGCTCCATCCCCAGCTCCATCCCCAGCTCCATCCCCAGCTCCATTCCCAGCTCCATTCCCGTCTCCATTCCCGTCTCCATTCCCGTCTCCATTCCCAGCTCCATTCCCGTCTCCATTCCCAGCTCCATTCCCAGCTCCATTCCCGTCTCCATCCCCAGCTCCATTCCCAGCTCCATTCCCAGCTCCATTCCCAGCTCCTGTTCCACCCGCAGGGTGCCCATGGGTGCTGCTCCCAGGGAAGGGCAATTCCCGCCCTCCCAGGATTCCCATGGAAGCACAGACCCCAAACCCAAGCAGTTATTTGGGAGCTGGACTTGGTCCTTGTGACTCGCTTCCAGCTCTGGATATTCCGTGGTTCTGGAGAAGCCCGGTCTGGTTCTCGGCTCCCCGGGAGCAGAGCACAGAGGGAATGAGGGAATGAGGGAATGAGGGAATGAGGGATGAGGGATGAGGGATGAGGGATGAGGGATGAGGATGGAGCAGATCCGAGGTGATAAAGGTGACTTTTGTGGATCTGCCTTCAGCCAAAACCCTGTGGCCCTTGGGAAAAGGTAAACTTTCTCCGGGACGCTGCCGATCCCTGAGCGTGAGCTGGGAATGTGGGATGTGGGGAGTCGTGCGCAGGGACGGGAGGACGCTGGGTGAGGTTTGCCTCGGGATGTCTCCGGCATTCCCGGAGCTGTGCTCCTCGTGGCATGGCTCAGCGCGCTCCCTTCTCCCGAGGAGAAGCTTGGGACGCTCCCGCTCCGCCCGTCCCGTTCCCTTTTGCTTCCCGCAGCTCCCCGGGATGAGCAGGGATCGGAGCCGGCTCTGGCTGCGCTTCCGCACGGCTGCGCCTGGGAATGGGAGAATTCCTGCGGGATAATCCCGCGGCTTTGGGAGCGATTCCCCGGCGCTCCCAGGCTCCCGGGCTGGCTCTTCCCGAGCTGAAAGCTTTCGCTGTCCGGGCTCCTCCCGAGCTGCAGCCAAGGGCGAATTCCAGCGGCGATACCAGCCCCGGCCCGGGTTTCCATGGTGAAGGCATTCGCGGGGGTTTGCTCCGAAAAGCCGGGATTTCGGGAAGTTTTTAGCCGGGAACCGCTCAGTTTGTCCAACCCCGGGCTGCTCCCGGCGGGGGCAGAGCTGTGGAAGGGCTCTGGGAGCCCTGGGGACACCCGAGCTCAGTTCCCACACTGCTCCGCACTCCAGGATCCCCTCCGGCCCTGGGATGCTGGGAATTGTCCTGGGATCTGCTTTTCCTCACCCAGGAACCATCCCAGCTCCTTCCCCAGCTCCGTTCTCCTCCCGCTCTTACAGCCCGCGCTAAGCCCGATCTATTCCATTTCCCGAGGCGCTGCTCCAGGCCCTCCCGCGTGAAAACCGAGGGAAAATGTGGATCTGGGAATTTCGCGGGTCGCGCCTCCGTGCAAACGAGATCCGGTTAAAAACCCGATTCAGGCTCCCCGAGCCTTTCTAACAAAACAAAACAAAACAAAAAAGCGGTTTTTTTGAGGTGATATTTTTGTGCCTCTGACCAGCCAGGACATCTCCAGTGCCCCGGGAGCTGCGCTGTGCCCTTGGCCTCTGGAATGCTCTTTTCATTGATATTTTCTGGGAACAACAACAACAAAAAGAAAAAAAAAGAAAAGAAAAAAAAAAAAAGAAAAAGTGCCTTTGTGTCCACTGCCCCTTTCTTTGCCCACGCAGAAGGGGAGAGAGGAAAAAACCAAAAAAACCAACAAAACAAAACCCTCAAATATTTTCTTGTAACAAAAGGCCGCGGGTGGATCTGGATCAGCCTCCCCGCTCCGTTTCGGGACAGATCTCCAGGGTTTTCAGCGGAGAAATTAAAACACTGGAGCTTTCTCTTCTCTCCCGCAGAACAAACAGGAGCGGTTCCCACTTCCTCCCGCCCGTAAACAAAACCAGCCCGACGTCTCCGGGAGGAACCCTGCCAGGAGACTTTTCCTTCCTAATTGTTGGGGGTTTTTTTGTTGTTTTTTATTTTATTTTCCCTCGGCTCTGATTAGTATTCGGGAGCGCCCGGCACGCGGGCTGCGAGTTCCAGGAGCGGGCTCCCAGCGAATCCTGAGCTCCGCTCCCATCCCCTGGTTCTGTTTGCTGTCCCCCTCCCCGGGCTGGTGGCGGATTTCGGCCACCAAATGCCTGGCGGGGGGTTTGGGACGGGGTGATCCTTGGCGTCCCCTCCAAGCCAAACCATTCCAGGATCCCGTGAAATTCCCGCTTTTCCCGAAGGAAGCGTTGCTGCCCTTGCAGGAGCTGCCCCGAGGCTCTCCAGGCTTTTCCCTGCCCTGGGAAGGAGCCTGGCCTGGCCTGGCCTGGCCGCTCTCTTTTCCACCAGGAAAAGGGCAGGATCAGATCTGGGAATGCTCCGAAGGGATAAAAGGGTGCAGAGGGATGGAATTTGCCCCTCATTGGGAGATCTCCTCCTTCTGTCTCCATGAAATCTGCGGAAAGATGGGATCCTGGGAGCCCTGCTGGCTCCACCGTGGGACCGTGACTCGGCCAAGTCCCTGGGGGAGCAGCCGCCTCCTCCAGCATCCTTCCCGGGATCCTGCTCCTGGCATTCCCACCTGGGGACAGGAGCTGCTGCCCCCATCCCGCTTTCCCGAGCCCCTTCAGGAGCCAGGGAAGCGCTGTTCCCACATCCCGGCCCCAGGGCTGCCTCTCTGTGTGCCCAGCTCCGCTGCTGCCCCGTGCGCTGCACGTCAGGGATCGGGATCAGGAATATCCCGGGACCGGGGAGGGGCCGCGGGCAGGAGCAGGGACCAGCGGGGTTTAAAGGGAGAGGGAACTGTGTGATCCCAGGGGCACCGCCCTGGCAGGGATGAGCCCGGCTTTTCCCTCCTCTGTGCCTGGCTTTTCCCCATCTCTTTTTGCAGGGATGAGCCCAGCTTTTCCCTCCTCTGAGCTCGGCTTTTCCCTCCTCTGTGCCTGGCTTTTCCCTCCTCTTCTGCCAGGATGAGCCCAGCTTTTCCCTCTACTGAATTCAGCTTTTCCCCACATCATTTTGCTGGGATGAGCCCGGCTTTTCCTCATCTCTTCTGGCAGGGATAAGCCCAGTTTTTCCCTCCTCTCTCTGCCAGGATGAGCCCAGCTTTTCCCTCTTCTGAGCCCGGCTTTTCCCCACATCTTTTTGCTGGGATGAGCCCGGCTTTTCCCTCCTCTGATTCCAGCTTTTTCCCATCTCCTTTTGCAGGGATGAGCCCGGCTTTTCCCTCCTCTTCTTGCAGGAGGGCACCTGCGGGATTAAAGGCCTCCTTTGGGGTGGTTGGGAATGCTCCTCTGGGAAGTTTTGGGAGGATCTGGAGGGTTTGTCCCCTCCCAGCTGCTCCTGCCCTGCCGGATCCCCGGCACCGGCACCTCGGGGTCCTGCTGCTCCGGGATCAGCTCTGGAATCCTCTCTGGAAGCAGTTTGCTGGGAGTCCAGTGCTCTCCTGGGAACGCTGAGCTCTGGCTCCGTGACTCAGCCTCAATTTCTTCATCCCGTGAACAACCCACGGAGGCTCTGGCTGCTCTCATGCTTTTCCTGCCTCTTTTTCCAAGGATTTTGGGATGCAGGGGGCTGGAAACCAGGCAGGTGAAGGGGTGTTTGTGTCCTTCCCCTTGATCCAGAGGGGAAGCTGAGGCCGTGAGGGGTGAAATAACCGATCCAAAGTCACGTAGGAACCGCGGGATCCGATGGGTTTGGATCCTTGGCTCTGGAATTTGGGAATGGCTGAGCTGTAGGGAAAGGGATCCCAAGGAAAAGGAGCTGAGTTTGGGGAGCAATTCCCTTCCCAGCTGCTTCCAGGCTCTTTCCAGGAGAGGCTCTGAGCAGCTCCAGGCCGATATTCCTTTGGGATGAAGAGATATTATCCCGTTTTTACAGCAGGCACGCAGGGATTAGGGCTGGGATTTCCTAAAGCCTCCTGCTTAAGGAGAAAGGGACTTGCAAGTGCTTAAACTCCTCAGGAGCTCCTGTGTAAAATTCCAGGCCGGGATGGAATACTGAGCTCGGGATCTGTCACATCCAGGGCATCCCAAATCTCCGTGAGGAAACCACTGAGGCACCTCAGTGTTTGAAAATCCCTTAAAGTTTTAAAATTAAATCACTTTAAGGTTAATTAACTTCAGAATTCGACAGCTTTAAAATGAAACAACCGCAAAAATCAAATAACTACGAAGTCAAACAACTGCAAGTAACTTCAAAATGAACATTTAAAAATGAAAGCTCCAGCTCCTTCCTCCTGGAGTTTTCATTTGAGTCATTCCCGTTTTGTTTTCGGTCTCCTGCTGTTTTCCCACCCGGGAATGGGGGATGATAAGCAAATCTTGGAAAACAAAGTCCAGGCAAATCCGTGGGCAGGTGGAGAAGCGGCTTCCTCTGGGTGGGGACACGTCCGGGAGGGGAAGGAGCGGCTCTGGATTTGGGGGGATTTTGGGGGGCGCCTGCACAGGGAAGGCAATTCCTGTTCCCCTGGAGCTGTTGCTCAGCTCTTCTCCCCAGGTTTGAATTTTGTGGGCGCTGCTTTTGCATTCCGTGGGAAAATAACCTCTTTTCCACGAGGAAATTGCCCCTTTTCTGTCGGGCTCCCAGTTTATCCAGTTAAAATTCCAAAGGGGCAGGAGCAGAGGGTGGGAGCTGCTGGGGCTGCTCCTGCTCGGGCGCTGGGGTAAAGCTGGAGCATTCCATGGAGAGGGGTTTTGGTGTCTTTTGTGGGATTTGGGGTTGGAGCTCCGCGCTGACCTCCCCTGCTCGGCTGGGATTTCTCTGGATGTGTCCAAATCCCCAAAACTCCTCTGGATGCTCCCAGACCCGTCTGTCTCCAAATCTCCAAACACTTCCAGGGATTTGCAGGGCAGCAGGGAGCAGCGCCTGGGGCTTTGGGAATTGTTCCTCACCTCCAGCCCTGCTCCCTCAGCCCCATCCCCGTGTGGAGAAGGGATCTCAGCTCCAACCTGCCTGGAAGACGAGGAGATTTTGGAAATGTATCCAATGAGCCACTCCTAATTCCTAATTAAACTCAGAACTCCTCAGTTCCTTAGGAGGAAGGAATTCCTCATTCCTTAAATTGAGGAATTCTTCAATTCCTTAAACTCAGAACTCCTCAGTTCCTTAGGAGGAAACAACTCCTCATTCCTTAAATTGAGGAATTCTTCAATTCCTTGGGTGGAAGGAATTCCTTAATCATTAAACTGAGAAATTCCTCAGTTCTTTAGGAGGAAGGAATTCCTTATTCCTTAAATCGAGGAACTCCTCAGCTCTTTAGGAGGAGGAAACTCCTCATTCTTTAAATCTAGGAATTCCTCAATTCCTTATTCCTTGAGGCCTGCTGGGAGCACCCAGGTGAGGATGCAGGTGTGGACACGCCGGGCTGGGCTCTGCCTGCTGCTGGAAGGAGCTGGGAGACCTCAAATCTTCCATCCCGGTGCTGGGAATGTCCAGGTGTGGAGCAGGGATTCCAGCAGGAATCCCCCCTTGGAGCAGGACCTGCTCTGGGTTTCCAGCAGGAATCTCCAGCCCGGAGTGGGAACGCTTCGACACCTCCTGCTTCATTTTTATTTAATATATTTTTTTAACTGATCATCTCCAGTGTGACCCCAAAGCTGCCCCGTGGGGGTGGCAGCTCGGGGCGGGTGAGGACGGGGGTGGATTTTGGGATTTTGGGATTTCTGTGCTCCGGGGTTCCCCGGCCAGGTGTCGGTGCGGGAGCCCCGGCTCGTAAAGCGGCGCTCGCAGGGGGTTACGGGGGTTATGAACAACGGCCGGGCTCCTCAACACCTCCCGCGATGAGCTCCCTGCCCTTCCCGGAGCTTTCCCGGCCCTGGGATACGGCCTCGGAGCCTGGGAATGCGCTGGGACGGGGACAGGGATGGGACTGGGACAGGGACAGGGACAGGGACAGGGACAGGGACAGGGACAGGGACAGGGACAGGGATGGGACAGGGACAGGGACAGGGATGGGACAGGGATGGGACAGGGACAGGGATGGGACAGGGACAGGGACAGGGATGGGACAGGGATGGGACAGGGATGGGAATGGGACAGGGACAGGGATGGGACAGGGACAGGGATGGGACAGGGACAGGGATGGGACAGGGACAGGACAGGGATGGGGATGGGACAGGGACAGGGATGGGACAGGGACAGGGATGGGACAGGGACAGGGATGGGACAGGGACAGGACAGGGATGGGGATGGGACAGGGACAGGGATGGGACAGGGACAGGGATGGGACAGGGACAGGGACAGGGACAGGGACAGGGACGGGACTGGGACAGGGACAGGGATGGGACAGGGATCAGCGAACCCCTCCAAGGTCTGGGGAAGGTTTTTGGGGACCCAGCAGTCCCTGCTGCAGCCGGGAATTCCCATCTCCCGGGAGAAGGGAACTCCTCACACAGAGGGGAACCATCCTGGGGTTGGGGTTTGTGGTGTTTGGGATATGGTGTGAGCCTTCCCTGTAGGGATCTGATACCGCTGGGACATTCCCTGCTGGAATTTGGGATGTGGTGTGAGCCTTCCCTGCTGGGATCCGAGCAGATCCCGGTGGGACATTCCCTGCTGGAATCTGGGATGTGGTGTGAACCTTCCCTGCAGGGATATGATCCTGCTGGGACATTCCCTGCTGGAATTTGGGACACGGTGTGAGCCTGACCTAGGGATCTGAGGAGAATCCCAGTGGGACATTCCCTGCTGGAATTTGGGATATACTGTGAGCCCTTCCTGCTGGGATGTGAGCAGATCCCACTGGGACATTCCCAGCTGGAATTTGGGACACGGTGTGAGCCCTTCCTGCTGGGATGTGAGCAGATCCCACTGGGACATTCCCTGCTGGAATCTGGGATGTGGTGTGAGCCCTTCCTGCTGGATCCAAGCAGATCCCACTGGGACATTTCCTGTCTGGAATTCGGCATACGGTGTGAGCCCTTCCTGCTGGATCCAAGCAGATCCCACTGGGACATTCCCAGCTGGAATTTGGAATATGCTGTGAGCCTTCCCTGCTGGGATCCGAGCAGATCCCACTGGGACATTCCCAGCTGGAATTTGGAATATGCTGTGAGCCTTCCCTGCTGGGATCCGAGCAGATCCCACTGGGACATTCCCTGGCTGTTTACCCTCTGCTTTTCCAGCTCCGTTTCATCTCCCGTTGCGGAATTCCCCTGCGGTTCCCACCTCCCCCCGGCGCTGCCCCTTCCCACGGAGGACCGGGGTAATTAAACACTGTGGTAATTAAACATGGGGGTAATTACCCGCGGTCCGGGGCCGGGCGCGGAGCGACCCCGCTGTTTGCGCAGGAGATAAGGGACAGGAGATAAGGGGGAGCTCGCTGCCGGCCCAAGGACAGCGCCGGCCCGGGAGGGACAGGTCCCGGCCCCGCGGTGACACCTGCGGTGACACCTGGCGCGGCTCTTCCCATGGGCACGGCCGGCCGCAGCTTGTTAGGGAAAAATGGGGAGCGACCCGTGCCCTTGGGATGTGTCTGATGGGGTTAGAATCCCACTGCGGTTAGAATCCCACTGTGGCTAAAATCCCACTGATAAAATCCCACTGTAGCTAAAATCCCACTGTTAAAATCCCATTGCGGTTAAAATCCCACTGATAAAATCCCACTGTTAAAATCCCATTGGGGTTGAAATCCCATTCATAAAATCCCACTGACAAAATCCCACTGATAAAATCCCACTGTTAAAATCCCGTTGCGGTTAAAATCCCATTCATAAAATCCCACTGACAAAATCCCACTGTTAAAATCCCACTGTGGCTAAAATCCCTCTGTAGTTAAAATCCCACTGTAGTTAAAATCCCACTGATAAAATCCCATTGTGGAAAATCCCACTGTTAAAATCCCACTGTGGTTAAAATCCCACTGATAAAATCCCATTGTGGAAAATCCCACTGTAGTTAAAATCCCACTGTGGCTAAAATCCCACTGTGGTTAAAATCCCACTGATAAAATCCCATTGTGGTTAAAATCCCATTCACAGAATCCCACTGATAAAATCCCCCTGTAGTTAAAATCCCACTGTTCAAATCTCACTGATAAAATCCCATTGTGGTTAAAATCCCATTCATAAAATCCCACTGATAAAATCCCACTGTGGTTAAAATCCCATTCACAAAATCCCACTGATAAAATCCCATTGTGTTTAAAATCCCACTCACAAAATCCCACTGATAAAATCCCACTGTGGCTAAAATCCCACTGTTAAAATCCCACTGATAAAATCCCCCTGTTGAACTCCCCCAGTGCTGTGTCCTCAGGGAGTTTGCCCAAAGGAAAGATCTGCTCTCCCAAAACGAGGTTCCCCTTGCTGTGTGGAGTTTTTTCCCGGATTTTCCTGTCCCCACAGCCGCATCCTCCCTCTGGGAATGTTGGTGGGGCTCTCACCGTTCACTGTCGCCCCTGGAGCCGCCCTGAATCCCTCAGCACATCCCGGTTCCTCTCGCTCCCAACGGATGGATGCCAGGGATTAAAAAATTCCCAAGGTCTCCATAAAGCCCCAAGCCCATCCTGCTGGGATTTTTCTTTTTCCCAGTCCGTGCCGGGTTTGGGGCGAGATGAAAGGGCCCCGCCCCACCTGGGGCACACCTGGAGCACAGCTGTCACCTCCCGGCCCTTTGTGGCCCTTTGTGGTGCCGCGGGCTGATAAGGGCTCACCTGGGGGTGTTTGATAAGGACTCACCCGAGGGAAGGTGGAGAGGGGGTTTTGGTCCCTGACCTCGGGAACATCGGCCCTGGAGCTGCTCCTAAAAAAGATCCCAGGGAGGGCGGAAATCCCCGGAGTTCTCAGCTGCAGGAGGGGGAGTTTCCTTCCCCCCCCAAAAAAAAAAAAAAGGCATTTTTGTTTTTGGGATCCTCTGGGACGATGAAGCCGTGTGTCAGCGTGGGATTTGATCCTTATTCAGGGATTAAGCCGCCTTTGGCAAGGCAGCGAGATGTTGTCCGTGGGGAGCTCAGGAGGAGGAAATCTCCCAAACTGCGATTTCTGGATCCCCTTTAGTTTCAGGGATTGGGAGCCCAATTCCTGCCTTTCTCCACGCTGCCGTGAACGGGTTATAAATTCAGATTGCTCTGGGTGCTGTCCTGGCCTCACCTCCGCACAATCCAGGGAATAACCTGGAGTTCCCCTCGGCTCAGGACGGGAGTGTGAGCAGGAAAATCCCGAGCTCCGTGAAACCCACCCCAGCCCGGCTCCCTCTGGATGGGCAGGAGCCAGAGCTGGGATCTCTCCCGGCTCTAGGGCTGTGGTTTCGCTTAAAATTTGAGATCCTGCTGTCGGCTGAGCGCTCTGCAGCCTCATTTTTTCTTTATTTATTGAGCGACTGCACAGCTTTCCTCTTTGTGAGTCGAGATTGCAAACGCAGCCGCAAGGAAAGGAAAAGGAACAGGATCCGAATTTTCTCTGCGGTCAGGCCTCGGGATTTCTTTCCCTTGGAATAATCCTGGTTTTTCCAAGCTTGAGGAGTTGATCCAATTACCACGAGCCCGGTGCCATCCTCCAGCGCCCGGGGAATCCTGCCATTGATGTGGGGTTAGCCCGGAGATCCCTAATTAAGATTAGCTCAACCCTGAGCTGCTTCTGCTGCACTTGGCAGCGCAGGAACTTCCCTTTCCTACAGCACGAGCTCCACGGTGGCTGGGAAGGAATTTTGGGGATGCAGCAGAGGGGCTGCATGTTTTGGGGCCCAGCAGAGTGGATACAGCCTCTCCCCCATCCCAAAAAACCTCCTGTTGGAGCCGGGACGGCATTGAAGGCTCCAGCTTTGCTCCAGCCTAATCCCGACATTTCCCCCCAACCCCCCTGCAGATTTTAGGATTTCTCCCCAGATTTTGGGATGTCTTCCCGGGTGATTATTATTTTTATTTCATTTTGAGCAGCAGTCGATGCCGTCTGGGGCTGTTTGAGAGGACCGAGGCCCCCGAGCGCTGGCTCGCTCCCCGGGCCACGTGAGCGTCCTGGCTGGCACTGCCGGCTCCCATCGGCTCCTGGAGGACAAATCCCGGATTAGCGGAGCCGGCGGCCGTGCTGGAAGCGGAGCCCCGCTAATTAGGTTTATGTAACCGGGCTCCCTAATCGGGGAGCCTTAATTGGGAAGCGCGCCGGGAGCCGCCGTGGCCTCTGGAGCTGCTGAAGGCCGGGCTGCTGCAAATTCCCAAAAAAAGTTGTTAAAAATAGCAGGGCAGAGCCTTGTTCCTGGCGGGATGGAGAATCCCGCTGGTGTCCACCTGTGGCTGGGACGGGAGGTGTCAGAGCGTCCCAGAACCTCCGGGGTTGGGAGGGACTCACGGGGGGCAAATTCCCAAAAAGAGTTGTTAAAAATAGCAGGGCAGAGCCTTGTTCCTGGCGGGATGGAGAATCCCGCTGGTTTTCCACCTGTGGCTGGGACGGGAGGTGTCGGAACATCCCAGGATATCCGGGGCTGGGAGGGACTCAGGGGGCGCATCCCACTCTTGGCGCTCTGCGGGACGTCCCAAAGGATTCCCAGCTTTTCCCGAGGCTCCCAGGAATTGTCTGCTCCGGGAGGGATCGTGCTGCTGCAGTGCCCACCCAGTGCCAGAGGGGTTTGTCCCTCCACCACTGAGCTCTGGCTTCTCCCAGGCTCAGATTTGGGCAGATTTTATGGGAATTCCGCTTCCCAGCCCAGCTCCTCCTGCACAAAAAACCCGCTGAAAAACCCAGGAAAACTGACAGGAGCAGCCAAAGGCTGAAACACCCCAGGGAAACTCAGGTTAAATCCCTGCAGCAGCCCGAGTTTCCTTCCAGCTGGGATCCAGGCGGGAATTTTCCCTCCCCAGCTGCTGCTGCCCCTCCTCTGGCGGCGAGGGAGGTGGCACAAAGGGACAGGGACATCCTTGGCACCCCGCTGGCCCCGGGACAGCTCCGGGGGTGGATCTACCATTTGTAGCAGTTTTGGGTTTTGTTTTCCTTTTGCTAAGGTCGGGATGAACAACGCGTAGGAATTCAGCCCGGGGAAACGCAGGTTTCCAGGTTGGATTTGGATGTTTGTTAATTTTTTATCTGTTTACCGGCTCACGAGCCCCGAGCTCTGAGTAGCGAGTTAGAAAATGAAGGTAAAAACGGAGAGCCTCTAGCCCTTCTCAAGGTTCCTTAAGCGCTAATTACCCAATAACGAGGTGACAGCCGTGGTATTTATGCTTTTGACCCAATAATGACCACCCAAGGCCCGCAATGGGGATCCTTTTCACCCAGTTACAAAAAAACCCCACCCAAACCCGTGAGGAAGAAAGGAGAAGGTGAAGAAGAAAGGAGAAGGTGAAGAAGAAAGACCCAGACACTGCCCGGACTCCTCCATCTCGCCTGGCGTGTATTTCTGTGTACTAAACCCCTAAATCTGAGTTTTCCGCCCTGTGAGATCACACGGCGCTGCTCAAACTGCTCAAACTCACGGCTCTCCGCGCTGTCACTCAATTTCAGAGAGCCCGTTCCAAGGCCTCGAGTCAGATGTGGAATTTGCACTCCTCAGCGCGGGAAACCCGAAATTCTCGGCCTGCAGGGAGAGCCTGAGCTGCTCCTCCTGCACAGGGGCATGGAAACTGTTTCTGCCCACCCAGGGACGCCAGTTGTCGGCGGCTCCTTTTCAGGAGTTTAAATTCCCCGGCATTCAGGTGGTTTTAGAGTTCTGGCCCTCTGCAAAGCTCTGCGCCAAACGCAGGAAAAGACGGAGTCTTCAAGGTTACACGCTTCGTTTATTAGTTCTTATCTTACAATTTTCTCAGTGTCCAAAAGATGTTTGCCGTGGCTCGGACATCTGGTGACTCCCCCTGTCTCTGGGCTGTCCTTATCTTTTATACTAATTGCTACGTATTCTTTATTTACTATTTATTACCAATGTCTATCACTATTACTAAAAAGGTCATCTTTACTCTGACCCAATCCTCACTAACTACTTTGTGCCACCGTCACTGCAGAAATGGAGTGAGGGAACAAGAAGGAAGAAGAAGGAGACAACGCCCCAAAATCTCCATCTTGCCCCATTCACTTCAATGCTAAAAATCCCAAACTCACTGTTTTTTCACCCTGTGATATACTAAACTACTATTTTTACACTCTTGTGGCCTGCAATGCTTCCTGCAGTGCAAGAAGCCTCTCCCATGGACTGCAATCAAATCCAGTGTCTCTCTGAGCTCTGGGCTCTGGGCTGGGGTCCCAGACCCCCCTGCCCAGGTCCCTGACCCTCCAGGGCAACCAAAGGAATGCCCTGGACTCCAACAGGAAACTGGGATCAGCCCAATCCCACCCGGCCGGGGACGCTCCAGGGCAGCCACGCTCCTGGGGAAGGATTCCTGCTGGGATCCAGGGCGCTCCTGACCCTTCCCCACGGGAATGCCGCTCCTCATCCTCCCTCCCCTCGGCATTCCCGTCCTTGGCATCCCCGAATCCCCGATGCCCGTGGCAGTGCCGTGCCAGGAGGGGCCGTTCCCGCAGGTCAGGCTTTTCCTGCACGTCCCGGCTCTCTGATCCCCGCGTGTCCGGCCCACCAGCGACGCTGCTGCTGAGCTTTGATCTGCTCCCAGTGATTAAATTCCTATCATCCAGACTGACAGCTTAATATTCCGTAATATTCCTCAGCCAGCCCGTGCTAAATTAGTTGTGTCTGTCTTGCCAAAGCTGCAGAAATCTTTCTGACAGCTCCAGGCGCTTGATACATTTTTTCCTGTTTTTTCTCTTTTTTCCCCCCTTTTTTCCCTTCTTTTCCATTTTCCCCCTTTTTTTCCTTTTTTTTACCTTTTTTCCCCCTTCCCCCCCTTTTTCCCCCCTTTTTTTCTTTTTTTCCCCTTTTTATCTCCTTGTTTTTCCCTTTTCACCCAATTTTCCCCTTTCCCCCCCCTTTTTCCCTTTTTTTTTTTTCATTTCCCCCCTTTTTTCTCAGTGTATAATAGGAGTTTTCTTTGCTCCGTTCAGGGAATCCTTTCCTGAGTTTCCCCACAGGCTGCTCCAGTGCTGCCGGGGTCACTCTGTGCCTCTGGAGTGGGAACAGCTGCCCTGGAGTTTGGGATTGGGATCTGCACGGGACCAGGCCGGGGCCTCCATCAAAAATCACGTCCTCATGTTTTTGGAATGATTTCCGCTCTAAGCCTTGGTTTGCGTTGAGTTGTTCTGTTTTGTAGCTGAAGGCTTTGGGCTTTTGGGATTCCTTGGAGCAGCTGATCCCATCCATGACCCTCCTAGATCCCCTGTTGGATCTCAGCTGTTTTGGGGTGAAATGTGGCACTTTGGGGGGTCCTGAGCCAGAGGAGGAGGAGCAGATTTTGGTGAGGATCCCTTGGCAGCGAATCCATCCCAAATCTTCTCTCAGGACTGGTGATGGCTTGGGCAGGCTGAGCTGGAGCAGGGACTGGGCAGAGCTGGAGAATAAAGCAGAGATTTATTCAAAGGCCTCCAGGATCCACCTTGGGCAGGACAAGAGCCTGGCCAGGGCTGCACCCAAGGGGGCCCCAAAACGGTCCCCAAATGGACAAAGGGTGACAAGGTCTCCCACTTGGATCAGTTCTGGTGCATTTGCACATTTTGGGGTTGAATTGTCCAATGGCAGCTCCGGGCTGTGAGGTCCCATCCTTCTTGTTCCTCCCTCCAGCCACCCTTGTTGGTGCTTTTGGGGCTGGGAGTTGTCCTTGGTGTGCAGCAGGAGCAGGATTTGTTTTGTGTGGCTGCTGTGTGCAGAGAGCTGAGTGACCCCGGGTGTGAGCTCAGAGCCTGGAACACGGCAGAGATCAAACTCCGGGGCATCACTGGGACAGCTCCTCCTTTCCTCTCCCCACCAACAGGCAGCACCTTTGGGTGCCCTCGGAGCACGGGTGGCACAGGGGACACCCCGCCCTGCCGAGGCTCCGGAGCCTGGCTCAGAGAGGGGAAGTGACGCGAGATCCACCTTGACCCAAAGTGCTCTCCTCGCCAAGAGCTTAAAGAAGGGGAAAAAAAACCCCAAACCCACCCCACCAGCAGCAGCACCTTTCCTAATCGCCACATCGAGAGGCAGGAATTCTAAATCCAGAGCTAATCTCCGGCGAGGATTAGCGGAGCATGCGGCGTCTTGTCAGATGTGGCGGCAGCGGCGGGGGCCGTAATTCTTCCAGACAAGAGGGAGGTTCCTGCTGGAGCCCGGCCCAGTGACCCACTGAAGGCCGGGCTGCTGCAAATTCCCCAAAAAAAGTTGTTAAAAATAGCAGGGCAGAGCCTTGTTCCTGGCGGGATGGAGAATCCCGCTGGTTTCCACCTGTGGCTGGGACGGGAGGTGTCAGAACATCCCAGAATATCCGGGGTTGGGAGGGACTCACGGGGTGCGTCTGACTCTTGGCGCTCTGCGGGACCTCCCAAAGGATTCCCAGCTTTTCCCAAAGCCTTTGGAGCAGAGCCCGAGGCTCCCTGGATCCCAGGATTCCCAACGGCTCCATCCCAGTGCCGACCAGCGGCCTCCAGCTCCGTGTGGGAATCCTTCATCTCCAGAGAGAATTCCTCATCCCGGATGCTGCTCTCGGGGCTGGAATCTTCTCTCCCGGAGAAGGAGGCGGCTGCAGCATCCCGGGATCCGCGGGAGGAGCTCCCTGCATCCAGCGCCCCTGGCTTCGGGAGGTGTTGCTTTTGGCAGCTCTGAGGAGCCCGCCTCGGCTTTGGCAGGGCCCGGGCACACGGAGTTAATTAGTGGCTGTTAATTGCGCTGGGAGGTTGGGAGTTGGACACCTCCAGAATTCCAGAGTTGCTGTTTCGAAGCGCGGCAGCTCCGGTGAAACTCCTGCTCCAGCACTGGAAAAGGGCCACGTTTTATCCAGGGGAAAACAAAAAAAAAAGAGCAGCATTTGGGAGGTTTGGTTCCCTTTCTTTCCTCCCTTCCTGAATTCCTTTGGAGTTTGGCTCCATCTGCTCCATCTCTGCTTCCCCACCGGCGATATGCAAACCTCGGGATGCAAATCCTGGATAAAGCTCCTGGGGATGTTGTGGAGTCCTGGCATCCCAGGAACTCCAGCCCTCAGGGCTGGTGCTGGGAGGCTCCCACAGGGAGAGGATGTTTTCCATCACTCCGCGCCTCTCCAGCGTCGAATTCCAGCTGGGACAGGCAGAGCTTTCCTGTTATCGCACACTCCTGGAGGGGTTTGGCTTGGAAAGGACCTGAAATCCCATCCTGGCCCTGGATCCTCTGCCCCAGGCTGCTCCAACCTGGCCTGGGACGCTTCCAGGGATCCAGGGGCAGCCAGAGCTTCTCCGGGAATTCCATCCCAGGTCCTCCCCACCCTCCCGGGGAAGGACATTTTCCTGTTATCGCCCCCATCCCTGCCCTCCGGCAGTGGGAAGCGTTCCCTGTGTCCTGCTGGGACGGGGATTGCGCTGCTCCCAGGGCTCCGGCTGCTCCATGGCTCTGCTTTCCCTGGATTTTCGCAGCTCCCTTCGGGCTCTGGAAGGGCTCTGAGCTCTCCCCGGAGCTCTCCCGTCTCCAGGTGAACATTCCCGGTCTCCAGAGCTGCTCCATCATCCCTTGGAGCATCCCCGTGGCCCTGGGACTTTTCTAAACATTTAATTATAATTATAATTATAATTATTTACTGCTCCTGTCAGCTGGTCCCTGAGCTGACAAGGCTGGGAGAGGCTGGAATGGCTCAGCTGAGCCCTGGGGACACTGGGGGACACTGGAGGGGACACTGAGGAACCACTGTGGGGACACTGGGGGGTGACACTAGGGGACACTGAGGGACACTGTGGGACACTGAGGGACACTGGGATGGCACTGGAGGGGCATTGTAAAGTGACAATGAGAAGGGGAACAATTAAGGGACACTGAGTGACACTGTGGGACACTGAGGGACACTGAGGGGACAGTGAGGGACACTGTGGGACACTGAGGGACACTGAGGGGACACGGAGGGACACAGAGGGGACAGTGAGGGACACTGTGGGACACTGAGGGACACTGTGGGGACACTGAGGGACACAGAGAGGACAGTGAGGGACACTGTGGGACACTGAGGGACACTGTGGGACACTGAGAAGACACTGGGGGGACACTGTGGGACACAAAGGGGACACTGAGGGGACACTGAGGGACACTGGAGGACACTGGGGGGACATTGAGAGGACACTGGGGGACACTGAGGGACACTGTGGAACACTGAGAGGACACTGGGGGACACTGAGGGACACTGTGGAACACTGAGAGGACACTGGGGGACACTGAGGGACACTGTGGGGACACTGTGGGACACTGAGAGGACACTCTCAGTGGAGGGACACAGAGGGGACACTGTAGGGACACTGTGGAACACTGAGGGACACTGGGAGGATAATGAGAGGATGCTGGGAGAACACTGAGGGGACACTGAGGGGACACTGAGGTGACACTGTGGGGACCCTTTTGCTCCTCCCCAGCCCAGCCCAGCCCGAGGGAGGCTGGGCGCCGTTCCTGCTCCTGCCCGAGGTTCAATCCTCGCCGGAGGTTCAATCCTGGCCCCGTGCTCACCCCCTCGGCTGCCGGAGGCACGAGGAGCTGTCAGCGCCCCGGGTGCGGATTTATTCGGGCACTAAAAAGGGCCCGGGGCGGGCGGATGCAGGCGCTGGGCAGCTCCCTGGAAAACGTGCCTGAGGCACAGACCCGGCCCCTGCACCCTTTAATAAGGGCGTTTAATTAAAGCCGTATAACTTTTTCTTTTAAATTATTTTTATTGTTATTGTTATTATTATTAAAACGGCGGGAGAGGAGGGGAGGGATAATAATAATAACAATAAAAATAATAATAAAAGGAGTGGGGCCCGCCGAGCTGCGAGCAAAGGTTGGGATACAAAGTGGGGGTTTTGGAGTTTGGGTTTAATGGAAAAGTCATCAACAAGGCGTCGCTGTGTTGCTCCTCATTTCCCAGCCTTGCTTGGGGTTGGGAATTTGAAGGGGTTTCTGGATTTCCAGGCTGCCTTTCCCCCCCTCCTCTCCCCATCCACTTCCCCGCTGTTGAAATTTTGCGGAATTATGAATTTTTCCAAACCCGGTTGCCAAAGGCTGTTGCTCTTGGATGGAGCCGCCCTCGCTCTCTCGGCTCCTTTAACCTTTTCCCCCTTTTCCTTGGATGCGGGGGGGATCCTGGAGCCCCCACGCTGGTCGTGAGCACCTCGAACACCGCTCCCTGTGCGGGAGGAGGGGGAAGAGGAGGAGCTTTGGGAAGGGGCTGTGGGGTGGGAGAGGTTCTGGGATCCTTTATCCCTGTGCTGCTCCCTGCTGGGGATGATTCCCTGTGGGATGCCCCCAGGGGCGGCCACCTTGAGGCACCGCTCATCCCTCGAGCAAGCGTTTCAGCCGGGTTTAATCCTCCCTGTAAGACAGGGCAGGGGCTGGTTCATCCCTGGAAGTGTCCCAGGATGGGCTGGACGGGGCTTGGAGCACCCTGGGACGGTGATGGGATGGGATGGGATGGGATGGGATGGGATCCATCGGATGGGATGGGCTGGGATGGGATGGGATGGGATGGGATGGGATGGGATGTGATCCATCGGATGGGATGGGCTGGGATGGGATCGGATAGGATGGGATGGATGGGATGGGATGGGATGGGATGGGATGGGATGGGATGGGATGGGATGGGGTGGGATGGGATGGGATGGGATGGGATGGGATCCATGGGATGGGATGGGATGGGATGGGATGGGATGGGATGGGATGGGATGGGATGGGATGGGATGGGATGGGATCCATGGGATGGGATGGGATGGGATGGGATGGGATGGGATGGGATGGGATGGGATGGGGTGGGATGGGATGGGATGGGATGGGATGGATGGGATGGGATGGGATGGGGTGGAGTGGGATGGGATGGGATGGGATGGGATGGGATGGGATGGGATGGGATGGGATGGGATGGGATGGGGTGGGATGGGGTGGGATGGGGTGGGATGGGATGGGATGGGATGGGGTGGGCTTGTCCTGCTCTCAGGGAAAGGTTTTCCCACCTAGAAAGCACCAGGAGCTGTCACTTCCCAGATTTCTCGTGGAACGCCGGCAGCGCTTGCAGAGCTGTGGCTGCTGAGCACTCAAAGGGGAATTATTGGGGTTTTTCCGGCTCCCCTTCCCAAATCCCTGCTCTGCTGGGAGCTGTGACCATCCCAGTGCCGGGATGAACAAGAAAAGACAAGTATTTAGTATTTATTTAGTATTTATTTAGTATTTATTTAGTATTAATTTGGTATTTAGGAGCATTTGGTGTTCAGCATTTGCCCAGCTGCATCCTCCCTGCCCGCTCCTTGCCAGGGTCGCGGTGCCGCTCCTGCTTTTCCCGATTTTCCTCCTGGAGAGGACAAGATTTCCCTCAGGACCAGGAATGCACCTCACGCACATCCGCGTGTGCTTCCCCTCTCCTGCCTCTCCGGGCGTTTCACGGAACGCTGGCTTCGGCATTCCCAGTTTATTCACTTCCCCGAGGGGGTTTGAGGGGGACAAAACACTGCTGGGGAGGGCTGGTGCCTTTTCCAGGGCTGGGATCTGGGATCTGCGATCCGTGGGATGCGGGGGTGCTGCAGGCACGGACACGCAGCTGGGGCGAGGGAGGCTGCAGCTGTTCCTGGAATTCCCAAGCCGGATCCGAGCAGGATGCGTCGAGGGCGCTTGCCAAGAGCCTGACATCAGGGCAGGATCACTCTCTGCCTTTCCGACGCCTCTGGGAATCTCGGGGCGCTGGGAGAGCAGGGCTGGAATCCTGCGGGATGCGGGGCAGCGTCCAGGGAATCCCATCCAAGGCAAACAGAACAAGATACGAGCACGATATTTGATTTAACTTCACTTTTTTGGGTTTTTTTGGTTAATTTTTGATTTGAGGTATTTTTTAAATTATTATTTTTTAAGCAAGTCTTCTAGCACTTTTATTTTGTTTTTGTTTTTTCCTAAATTTGTTCTGGAACTACTCGAAGATACGGCGCTGAATTGTTTTGTTCGCACTCAGCTCTGCATATTTGAATTTTTATTTTCTTTTGGATTCCCTTAAAATTTTTCTTCTACATTAAGGGCAGGAGGACGAGGACAGTTTTCCTCTTGGTGACTTACCGTAACTAAAAATTCGATGTCTTTGTGCTCTGTTTGGGTTTCTAAACGATGTGCACCACGCTTGCGCCGACGGCAGCGATTCCCACGCTTTTCACCTTGACACAAAACTCAGCTCTTGCGTGCGGGACAAGAGACCTCTGCTCTCAGCTGCAGCCTCCTTAGCGTTGTCAGAGGTAGAGGATTATTGGATTATTTTATTTTTATTATTAAATTTATCCTCGAACAGTTCCTCGCGTGAGAGTTTTGGAGAGACTGGCGGCGTTGGGGTGTTGGAGATAACGTTTCGAAGTTTGGATGGCCTGAAATGTTTCGGCTCTGGCTGTTAAAGCATGGGTCAGGTCTTTGGGAGATGTGGGAAGGTCTGAGCTCTGGAGCCGGTGGAATAACCGTGGTGCCGGATTTTGGTTTGTTTGTTTGCTGAGGATCGTGATGGGCGCATCTTCTCCCAGCCTCTGTGCATTCTCCCAGCCTCTGTACCTTCTCCCAGCCTCTGTGCGTTCTCCAGCCTCTGTACCTTCTCCCAGCCTCTGTACGTTCTCCCAGCCTCTGTACCTTCTCCCAGCCTCTGTGCATTCTCCCAGACTCTGTGCATTCTCCCAGCCTCTGTACCTTCTCCCAGCCTCTGTACCTTCTCCCAGCCTCTGTACCTTCTCCCAGCCTCTGTACGTTCTCCCAGCCTCTGTACCTTCTCCCAGCCTCTGTGCATTCTCCCAGACTCTGTGCATTCTCCCTGCCTCTGTACCTTCTCCCAGCCTCTGTGCATTCTCCCAGCCTCTGTACCTTCTCCCAGCCTCTGTACATTCTCCCAGCCTCTGTACGTTCTCCAGCCTCTGTACCTTCTCCCAGCCTCTGGACATTCTCCCAGCCTCTGTACCTTCTCCCAGCCTCTGGACATTCTCCCAGCCTCTGTGCATTCTCCCAGCCTTTGTACCTTCTCCCGGTCTCTGTACATTCTCCCAGCCTCTGTACCTTCTCCCACTCGGGCGCTTTTGTTTCGTTTCCTGGCTCCTTAGCAGGTGATTTCCTGGGAGGTCTCCTGCTCACCGCCAGCAGCTGAGCACCGTGCCTCCACTAAAGGATTAAAACTTCGATTCAGAACCCGTTTGCTTCACCCTCTCTGACCGCTAAGTGCTGAAATGAACCTCTCTGCAGCTTGGCGTGCAGCTCACCGCTGCGTGCCTGCTTCTCTTGGACGGCAGCAGCAGGTCGTGGGACACAAACCCTGTGAGGAAGGGCTGAGGGAGCTGGGGGTGTTCATCCTGGAGAAAAGGAGACTCAGAGGTGACCTCAGCACTCTCCACAGCTCCCTGAGAGGTGCCTGTGACAGCTGGGGTTGGGCTCTGTCTCCAGGCAGCGCTGACAGAGCGAGAGGAACTTAAGCTGCACCAAGGGAAATATAGGCTGGATATCAGGAAAAAGTTTTTCACGGAAAGAGTGATAAAATACTGAAATGGTCTGCCCAGGGAGGTGGTGGAGTCACCATCGCTGGGTATGTTTAAACAAAGCCTGGATGTGGCACTGGGTGCCATGATCTATTTGGGGTGTTGGGGCTGGGCTGGACTCGATGGTCTTGGAGGTCTCTTCCAACCCAATGATTCCATGAATTCTGTGATCCTGTGATCCTGTGATCCTGTGATTCTGTGATCCTGTGATTCTGTGATTCCATGAATTCTGTGATCCTGTGATCCTGTGATTCCGTGAATTCTGTGATCCTGTGATCCTGTGACCCCAGCTCGGCCCCTGGGCATTCCCAGGGCTCATCCCCAGCCTCTCCAAACCTCCCCTCTCTCCTCCCTGCACAGCCTCCCCAGAGCTTCCCAGGCTGTTTTCCCAGGAAAATCAGCTGTGCTCATGCAAACCAGCCGCCATGTCCCAGAACCCTTCTCCCATCGTCATTCCCGTGCTTCCTAAATCCCTGTGGGCCGGGGCTGCTCTGCATTGAGGGAATGTCGTGTCCATGCCTGCGCCCTTTCCAAGGGTTTTTTCCTTGGATTATCCTCACTGCTGAGGCGTGGGATGGATTTCATCCCTGCAGGGGATGCTCTGGCTCGTCCCTGCTCATGTGGGGCCAGCCAAATCCATTGGAAAGCAAAGTGCAGGAAATGGGAATCCTGTGGATGGGAGGATTTGTTCTGCAGGAACTGGGAATCCTGTGGATTGGGAGGATTTGTTCTGCAGGAATTGGGAATGGGAATCCCGTGTATTGGGAGGATTTGTTCCTGTCCCTGCCAGGAATCCCAACATCTGCACAATTCCTTGGCAGGAAATGGTGAAATCCGTGCGAGTTCCCTGAGGTGAGGAGGGAAAGGATCTGTGCATCCACCCTGGATCTGTGCATCCATCCTGGATCTGTGTCCCTGGAGGCCCTCAGCCCGAGGGACAGGGGACAGTGACACCTCTGGGGGATTCCTGCCCTGTGACCAGAGTTTTCCTGCATTTCCAGGGGTTCCAGGGTGGCACATCCTGTTGGAATCAGCCGCTCAGGGCACAGGAGGGGCTCCAGCAGGGATGAGGGGTGGCTCTGCCAAGGGATGGGCGTTCCCCCATGGCCTGATCCCCGTTTTCCTGCTGCCAGCCAGCTCCAGAGCCCAGAGCTGGGGAATTCCGGGGCAGGAATGGGGCTCTCCCTGCTCCTTCCCAGCAAAGAGGACCTGGGGCTGTCGCCTGCCACCGCTATGGGTGCGAAAAGCAGGGAATGTCACCTGTAATGTCACGGGTAACCGGGCTGGGATGGCACCCAGGGCTCCCTGTGCCGATTTCCCGGGATTCCCGGGATGCCAGGAGCTCAGCCAGGCTCTTCCCTGCAGCTGCAGCCTCCTCCAGACCCCCCATGCTCCAGCCCCGAGGCTTTTGGCCAGAAGGGGCTCCTGGGGGTTCCGAAGCAGATGTTCCGGGCCCGCAGATTGTCCCTTCCGTCCTCCCAAACTTCCTGCGAGGCTCCAAATGGGAAAAGCAGCTCGGGGCTGTTGTTGTCTTGGAATGGAAACTTCCCCGGCTCCCGGAGCAGTTTGGGAGAGGGGGCGTTGTTCCTTGGGGGAGCCGGGATGATGGTGCTGATCCCACCGCTGCTCCTGGCCAGGGGTTTGTGTCAGGGGCAGAATTCCTGCCAGGAACAGAAATACAGGGAGGAACGGAACTGGCTGGACAGAAAGTGCCGAGGGAGCGGCAGGAGCAGGGAATGGCTGCAGCAGCTGATTAATGGATTTATTAATTGGTTAATCATTACTGCTGTCGTGCAGGGGATGAGGTGAAGCTCCAGGAGAGCTCTGCCCGTGGGAGCTGGGGAAGAACAGATCCAAATTCCGACAGCCCTTCCCTTGGGATGAGAGGGCGGGGCAGCGATGGCTCCGCAGCCTTGCTGGATTTAGGGAAACCCTCTGGATTTGCTCACTTCCCCGTGCCTCAGTTTCCCCGTTTGCGTGGCGTGGGCAATGATGCGAAGCTGAAAACGGAGGTGGAGCTTTATCCTCGTGCGACCAAAAATCTGGGAATCCCGTGGCAGTGGAGGAAGGCGCTCGGGAACGAAACGCTGGAGTTAATATTTGGGAGAGCAGCAAACCCGTGGGTGGGAGGGAAGGGTCTGCTGGGGGCTTCTCCAGCCCTGATTAACGGGGACAGAAGAAACCCGAGGGGTTTTGCCATCGCCGGGCTGCTCCCGGGCGCTGTCCCTCACCCTGCCTGGCCGCAGCTCCTGGCTGGGCTGACCCCAGGACATCCCAGCGCATCGGCGGCAGCTCCCGGTCACCGCAACCCCCTCACGTCCCCCGGTCCATCCCTCCTGGAGCCTGAGGAGCAGCTCAGTCCCAGACAGGAGGGGAAAAACCCGCAGGAGGTTTTGGGCCCGTGAGCAGAGGACCCCGCTGTCCCCGAGGCACCCCTGGTGTCCCCCCTTTTCCCGGCCAGCTGCGAGCGAGGGCACAGCGTCCCCTTTGTCCCTGCCCTGGCCTGGAGCGGGGATGTGAGCGGGGAACGGCTCCATCCAGGAAAAAACCCTCTTCCCTCCGGGAACTCGCTGAACCCGTGCCTTGGATGGAGCTCAGGAGCTGCGGCTTGCCCTCCTTCCCTCTCCTGCCTGCCCGGGGGTTTGGGCACGCCGAGCTCCCTCGGAGCGCGTCCCCCGGCTGGGGTTCGGTGGCCGGAGGCGACCGGAGCCTCCCTGTTCCCGGGTGCTTTGAAGGGTTTGAGGCTGCCCACGGGGGCCGTGCCCGGGCTGAGAGGCTCTGGCTGCTCCTTTCGGGACCACCGGCGAGCTCAGGGACGGGGCTGCGGCCGCCTTTGGATATCAAAAGGTATCCCAAAGGCAAATATTGAGGGATGTCTGGGCGGAGGGAGGCGGGCCGGGATTTTGGAGCGCTGGGAGCCCCCGGCTGCAGCCAGGCAGAAACGCTTGATGTATTCCCGCGGGTGGCACGTGAAAGGCGAGGCCAGGTCGGTAATTTGGGGGGCTGGAGCCTCTGGCTGGCTCTGGGAGACCACCAGAGCTCTGTGGGGTGTTTGGACAGAGCAGCTCGGATCCATCCTCCTCCTCCTCCTCCCTTCATCCTCAAACGCCACCCCGCAGAGAGCAGGGAAAAAATAAATCCGCTTCAGACGGCCCCGTCGGGTGGTGCCTGCAGCACTATTTACACATTTATTGCTCCCCAGGGTTTGATGGAAGAACCTTTTCCACGGAAACACCGGAGTGGGGTGGGAATAATGCAGCCACCATCCTCAGAGAGCCACGTTAGAGCTGGGGGGGTGAGCAGATCCCAGGTGATCCCAGATCCCAGGTGACCCAAGCTCCTGGGATTCGGTTCTCAGGCTGTGCTGGAGGTTCCAAGCCTGGTTGGGAGAGTTCTTCCTCCTGGAAGTCCCACGATATCCCAGGATAACACATTTCTCAGGGTGAGAAAAGTTAAACGTCCACACCCGACCCAATTCCCGCCCAGCAGGATTTTGCCTGCGGTTTTTAGGGATGAGAGGTGGATTTTGGGGTTGCTCCAGCGCTAAGCCCTGGCACCCTCTGCTCTCCCATTCCCCGTGGGAAGTGTTCCCAATCTCCCAGTTCCCCCTGGAAGGTGGAGGGGTTTCATGTTGCCAAATATCCCGGAGACCTTTTCCTTCCTCTTCCCACCGGGAGCATCCCGGTGTCCCCTGGATCTCTCTGGAATGCTGGGCTCTGACCCGGTGTGAGGTTTAACCCTTCGGCACAACGGTGACATCCGAGGATGCGCCAACCCCCGCCTTGTGTCAGGGGACTTCCAGCAGCTCCCAAACCTCCTCCTCCGGATTTTTCCCGGGCTCTCTGGAGGATTGGCCAGAAAAATGGTGATTTTTGGAGAGAAACCACCCGGTTCTTCACCGCATCAGCCGCACTTGGTGCTCTGACCTTCATCCTCCGCCGCTCCCCGCATCCACACAGCCCCTGTGGAATCTCCACTGCTCCCATTCCATAAAAACCCACCCGGAGGCTCTCAGGGCCGGGATTCCTTCACTCCCAGCCCCAAACCCGCAGAGCTGGGGTCACCTCCCTGCCACGGGGACCCCGGGAGGGGTGGGCAGGGCTCCTCGGGATCGGGATCAGCTCCAGGGTGTTTGTCTTGGAGATTAAATCTGGAGAGCCTCCGGTCTCCAGTCCATGCCGGGAACGAGGGGCAGGAGGGAGGGAGAGGAGCCCAGCCCCGAGGGAGAACACACCTGTTAACCCTCTGGAAGCTGGAAAAGCCGCACATGGAGGGCAAGGGCAGGGACAGGGAGACAGGAGAGGGGGAAATGGGGCTGGGCAATCCCTTGGGAAAGGCTGGCGCTGCTGGAATTGCAGGACCTGCTCGGGAAGTTTGGGCAGGAACCCTTCCCGTGCTCCCAGCGCACAATGGAGTGTCCCCGTGGGGACCGGGGATGTTCCAGCCGGGAAAATCCATCCTGGAAATGCTGATTGTGGAATCCTGGAGTGGTTTGGGTTGGGAAGGAGCTTAAAGCTCACCAGCCAAGGACAGGGACCCTTTGGCTTTGAGCACTTCCTGGGATCCAGGAGCAGCCACAGCTGGTCTGGGAATTCCATCCCAGGGCCTCCCCACCTTCCCAGGGAAGAAGTTTTTCCTAATAACCAACCTAACCCTGTTCTGCCAGCTTGAATCCGTTCTCAGCCCTGCTGCAGGGTCAGGGTGTGAGATCCCAATCCTGAACTTCCTCTGCCCCAGAGGTTTTCCTGCAGCTCCTTTTGTGCCCGTTCCGAGGGCTGGATCCCCCTCTGCATCCCAGCCCTGGCTCTCCTGCCTGCCCAGCGTGGTCTGTGCCTCCCCCAGAGGTGTGAGGGACACGGGGACATCCCCACCTGCCTGTCCTGCACCCCCAGGTGGCTCAGACCATCCTCATCCTCCTCCTCCACCACAAGAACTCTGCTCGTTCACCAACAAGCTTCTCTTGGCGTCCTCATTTCCTTCCCTGACGCTTTCCTGAGCTGCAGCTTCCGATTCAAGATAAAACATCGACGGATCCGCCTTGGCTTTTCTGCTTCATGACGTAAAATACTCTGATTCCTCACACGTTCTAAGAGAAAAACCTGAATTCTGCCCTTGTGGGAGTTCTGGCCGAGCCAGGTGTTTTCAGCTCCACCAAGGTCCTCACAGAACACTTAAAGCAATCTGCCAGGCGGCGTGACGGAGAGCGTCCTGAAAAAGCAGAAGGGTTTTAATAAGAGATGAAAACGACACCAAACCAAAGGACAAACGAGCCTCGTGCTGGGCTTTGCCTTTAAATCCCCTCGGAGCGCCGAGCCCGGGGCGGGCAGGGCGGAGGGAGGGCGGGAGGGAGAGCATCTCCCGGTGCTCCAGCGTTCCCAAACACTTCACCCGGCGCACGCAGCGCTCTCCGCCTTCCCGCGGGCTTTGCAGGGATGTTTATCCAAAAGGGATGGTGCCTCCGAGCCCCTGGCACTTCCCAGGCCAGGCCGGGCTGTGTTTGTCCTGGGCTGGGAGCTGGGGCTCAGCCAGGGCCGGGGCTCCTCCAGGCAGAGAGGATTTCAAAAAGCGCCGATTGCGAGAGGCCGAACCCGCGGCAAAGGCGGCTCCCGGCAGCGGTGCCCGGGCTGAACTGGTGGAACTGGGCCAGAGGGAGCTGGGGGAGCTCCCCCTCCTCTGCCAGGGCAGGTGTGATGTCCCCACCTTCAGCGGGATGGTTTGAGTGGAATGCTTCGGGCTGGAATGGCCGGAGCTGCTCCGTGCCCAAATTTCCGCCCTGATTTTTTTTGCTGTGTTTAACCTCCAGTGGGGTCAGGATCCCAGATGATCCCAGTTTGGGACTGGGGACAATCTGTGGGAGGCCACAAAGCTGGGAAATCACAGGGGCTGTTCCCCACACGGAAAAAATTCTTCCAGACTCTTCCAGACTCTTCCAGAATCCTCCCCTCCACATCCCAGTGCTGGGGCTGGCACTGCTGGCTCGCACTGGGGGAACTGGGCTGCCCATGGATCTCCATCCCGAGTTCTCACCCATCCTCTCTGTCCATCCCAGAGGTCTCCAGCTCCTCTGGGCACCCCCCTGGATGCAGAGCCTCCTTCTCCTCCGGCTCCTGAGTCCAGCCTGGGAGGGAAAACCCAGCCTGGGCTGGGTTAGGGTTAGGTTAGGGTTTAATCTCTTGTTTAATCCCAAAGGAACAACTGAATTTAGGGAGCTGGGATCTCTCCCTGCAGGCTCCAGGGCCTGGATCCTGCCCAAGGGAGAGGAGGAGGAGGAGGGAGGAAGGCTGGGCACTGCTGGGCTCCTTTTCCCATGCTCCAGCACCGGCCAGGTCCCGCCTCAGCTGCCCTAAGGGATGGAGCTGTTCAGCCCTTGGGATTCACCTCCCAAATCCCAAATCCCAAATCCCATTGAGGTTTTATGGCTTCAACCCTAAACCAGCACAGCCAGGAGGAAGCAGGGAGCAGGGTAGCTTGGAAAAAAATCATGTTTTGTGCCCGCAGTCCTTTTGTTATCCCGTGGAAATATCTCCCGTGGGATCTCGCTTTGCCGTAGAGTGGATTTTGTTGTGGGGACGGTGGGGGCAGAGGGCTGGAAGGTGTCGGGAAGGGGGATGAGCAGCGCTGGGGATGGAGGGTGCAGCAGGATCCGGCAGGGATGCAGCTGCACCCAGCTCCTCTCCTCCTCAAATCCAAGAGATGCTGTCGGGAATGGACTCTCTGGACACAGCAGGAACCCCCAAATCCCTGCCCTGCAGGAAACCCCCCGGCTCCGGCAGGGAGAGCCCATTAAAAGGGAACGGGCCCATCAATAAATCAAGGCAGCTGAAAAATGAGACCTGGGGGCTGGGAGAGGAGTTTTGAGTTTTTTTCCAGGTTGGTTTTTTTTTTTTTCTTTCCCCCCCTCAGTTAAAGCAAACAAAATTCCCGGTGCAGGCGGGTGCTGAGCTCGGGGTGCCGGGGAAATGAGCTCCGTAAATTACGGCTGGGATTTGTGGAAGTGTTGAAAAGGGATCAGCAGCTCCCCAGCTTGGCAGGGGAGAGAGCTGGGAGAGCCCAGTTCTTCAGGAAGGTGGGATTTTCTCCCAAAAATCCATCTCCAGCTGGATCTTGCATTGACGGCAATGAGGGGAAGGAGACACTTGTGAAGGTTGTGCTGATGGGATTCGGGATTATCCCAAAGATCTGCGCTTCGCCATTGGGATTGGGTGGCAAATCCTTGCCTTTATCCCTGTCCTGAGCAAACCCTGGGGCATTTGAGGGCTCTTAAACGGGACCCGAAACTCACTGGGATGTTGGGATCAAACCTCGGGGTGCTGCTGGAGGGGTGGCAGCACTGCCCTGCTTGGGGACGGGGCTCCGCGGTGGCCTCGGCAGCGCCGGGGTTGTGGCTGGGCTGCAGGAACTCATTTTCCAACAGGAATCATCCCGGGATTGCGTGGGGAAATGGGGATTGTGTGGGGAAATGGGGATTGTGTGGGGAAATGGGGATTGTGTGGGGAAATGGGGATTGCGTGGGGAAATGGGGATTGTGTGGGGAAATGGGGATTGCGTGGGGAAATGGGGATTGCGTGGGGAAATGGGGATTGTGTAGGGAGATGGGGATTGCGTGGGGAAATGGGGATTGTGTGGGGAAATGGGGATTGTGTGGGGAAATGGGGATTGTGTAGGAAAATCGGGATTGCGTGGGGAGATTGGGATTGCGTGGGGAAATGGGGATTGTGTGGGAAAATCTGCTGCCTTTCAGTTCTCTCCTCCTTGTAGTGCCCCAGGGCAAGCTGGAGATGCTGGGATGATGGGATGGATGGGAGCTGGGATGATGGGATGGATGGGAGCAGGGATGATGGGATGGATGGGAGCAGGGATGATGGGATGGATGGGAGCAGGGATGATGGGATGGATGGGAGCAGGGATGATGGGATGGATGGAAGCAGGGATGATGGGATCTGTGGGAGCAGGGATGGTGAGATGGATGAGAGCAGGTGTCAATGGCTCTGCTGCAGCCCGTGCCTCAAACTGAGCAGCGGAATCCCTGGAAAAACCGGGAAAACCTTGGAAACAACACAAAACCCCGTGGTTCAGCCCATGGCTGAGCGCTCCCTCTGGCCATGGGCTCCTCCACGGCTCCTCTGCCCCATCAAACCCCAAGGTCTGAGCCCTTTTCCAGGCGCTCTTCCCAAGTTTTTCCCCCCGGGATGGCACCGCTCGGGAGGAACAAGGAGCTTTTCACTCGGGGGTTTGTTTTCCTGACCTACATTTTGATTTTCCTGCCTCCAGTTCAGGTTTCAACCCGCTGGCGTTTCTCAGCCAGCGACAACTTCAAAAAAATTCCCGATAAATCCTAGGGCAGGCCGGGCTTGGGAGAACATTCCTCCGCGCCCTCCGCCGGGGTGGCTGCGCGGTTTCCTCTCCCGCTGGGAAGGGCCCTGTGGGATTTTGGGTGTCACCAAACCCTGGCTGTGACCCTTCCCTGTCCCGGGGATTCGTTTTGATTCCCGGAATTCCGCCTTGTCCGGGTGTTGGCACGTTCCGCGGGGGACGGCACGCGGCGTCCCCGCCGAGTTCCGCCTCCGGAGGGATCAGCCCGGTGGGTGTGGAATAAAACCTCCTTTTTTTTTCCCCCCTCAAATCCGTGAAAATTATTTTTGGAGAACTTGCCGTAACCCACTTTGGACAAACCTGAGTGGGAACAAAGCCCTGCTTCTTGAGTTTTGGGTTGAGGTCAGGAGGGAGCGAGGAGAGCTGGGAACGGGGATCCGGGTGGGATGAAGGCTCTTCCCAAGTCCTTTCCAATGAGGATGGGTTTGGGTTGTGTTTTTGAGGATCATTCGATTCTTTCGGCCGCATGTCCTTGGGTTGGACACCGCAAGACTTGGTTGTTTTATCCATGTTTTATCCATTTTTATCTGTGTTTTATCCATATTTTATCCATATTTTATCTGTGTTTTATCCATGTTTAAATCCATGTTTTATCTGTGTTTTATCCATATTTTATCAGGATTCTGTCCCTTTTTTAGCTGTGTTTTCTCCATGTTTTATCAGGGTTTTCTCCATGTTTTCTCCATATTTTATCTGTGTTTTATCCATGTTTAAATCCATGTTTTATCTGTGTTTTATCCATATTTTATCAGGATTTTGTCCATTTTTTAGCTGTGTTTCCTCCGTATTTTCTCCATGTTTTATCTCTGTTTTGTCTGTGTTTTATCCATATTTTATCCATGTTTTATCCATTTTTTACCCATCTTTTACCCATGTTTTATCCATATTTTAGCCCTGTTTTATCCATGTGTTATCCATGCTCTATCCATGCTTCATCCCAGTTTTCTGTTCCACTAGACGGGAAGCAATTTAAAAGGAATCCTGTTCAAATTCCCCACATTTAGGCCTCGCCAGCGATCCTGTGCCTCAGACCCTGCCCTGCTCGGAGCTCCTGAAGCGTTTGTGGTGCCGCTCTCCAGTTTCAGGCACCCCAAAAGGACAAAGAGCCCCAAATCCGCTCCCCTCGGAACACCAAATTCCAGGTGAGTCCTGAATTTTCCCGCCTTTCTCCAGCCCCTAATCCCCACCCCTCTTCGCTGCAGCTGGGTGGGAATTTTGCCTCTCGATCCAGCCGAGATCCAGGTGGGAATTAAGCAGGAATTAATTTCCCGCCGTTGGGTTCTATCATTATCTTTTTAAGGGGAAGGGAGTGTTCCCGGCTTTCCTGCCATGTCACACCTGGCTGTGCTCCGTGCTTTGGGAATTCTTCGGGAATTCTTTGGGATTGGGATGGAGATGCCCTGGGGGCTCCCCGAGGGCTGCGTTTTTTTGCATCCCCCAATCCCGAGCCTCCAAAATTCCTCCTTTAAGGAGCGAACCCTGGAGCATCCCGGGGTTCACGGGGAGTGACAGCGCTTGGAAAAGGAGATTCCTGCCCTGGACCAACAATTTCCATTTCGCTGGGGGAGCGATGCTGGCGTTGGTGTGCCTCGACGTGACCCGCTGGGATCGTGGACGGGGAGATTTCTCCCTTCCCTCAGGGATATCAGATCCTTTGGGATGAGAAGATGAGGACTGTGGTGGTCGGAAGCTCCGTAGGGAGGCAGGATCCCGTCAGGCTGGGGCAGCCTCTCCCTCTGCTCCGCTCGGCCTTGGCTCGTTCCACCGGGATTTCATCCCCTCATTTTCCGTGGAAAGAAGGAAGGGAGTGAGGGGAGAAGGAGGGGGGAGAACAGAATTAATCAGCTTAGGGTCAGCACAGGAAAAAACACTGCTTAAATTGGTAATCCCCGGGCTGGAAATCAGCTGAGAGCTGCGAAATCAAAGCGCAGCCGGATGGGTTTTCCTGCCTCCCTCCCTCCCTCCCTGCCGCCTCCAAGGACAGGGCAGCACCCCACCGTGGCTTTTGCACCCTTGTTTGGTGCCGCTCCCCGATCCAAAGCTTCCCAGAGAACACCTGGGCCCAGATGTGCGGGTTTGGGACATCCCCGGGCCGCGGGGAGCCGAGGGAGGAAACCTGGGAAACGGGAATTGGGATCCTGCGGGATGCACAGCCAAACCCATCCCCTCCCTGAGGACGCACACGGAGCGTTCGCAGTGTTCTGCCCACCCCGTGAGCAGATTCTTCTGCCCTGGGATGGGAGACAGGTGTGGGAATGACGGGGATCCCTCCTGGAATCGCTTTTCTGCTGGGGATCCCATCCCTGCTCACCTCGGTGGGGGCAGGAGGGACCTCAGAGCATCCCTGCTCCACCTCCCCTGCGGCAGGTGGAGATCTCCCCGTTGGTGAGGAGTGGGCAGAGCAGCTCCTTGGGAAGATCCGGGGATCTCATGGATCACCGGGAGCTCCTGCGAGGGGAGCTGCTCAGCCCCTGCCTGCCCCCAGCCAGGGGCTCCCAGCAGAAATGCTGGGAAACCAGCAGGGCTCCTGCTCAGGGAATGTCACCGCGCGGCTCCGGCCCGTCCCTCAGCCTGGCAGGGCTTTGTCACCGCGGGGACGCTTTAAAAAACCACCCAGAAGTGTCAGAAAGTGCCAGAAATCCCGGGGCAGCGTGGGCCTGACGTCACCCCGCGCTCATCGCCCGGCTGCAAAAATGAGGGAGAATGGGATTTTCTTCATTCCTGGCCCTGCCTGTCAGGTGTCACCCCCGGGTGACACAGGCGGCTTTCAAGGAGCAGGGTGGCCTTTTCCTGCGGGGGAGGAGGGGGAATTGCTCGAAAGAGCGGAACGGGTTGGAGTGTGCGAAGCAGAAAGCGCTCAGGGCTGCGGCTGGGCGGGTGAGAGGTGCTATTTTTAGGCCTCCACCTGTGCTCGGGTTTGGGGGGTTTGGTCAGGGCTGGGATGGAGGAGGAAGCTGCCGATGGAGGTGGGAGCGGTGCTCGGGGAGCGCATCCCTCTGGGAATGAGCCATGCCAGGCCTCACCTGCGGCACCCCCGGGGTGCAGCCAGGACACGCCTCAGCCATCCCCTCCACACCTCTGGGTGCTGCTGGGCCGCCCCGGGCTCCTTCCTGCAGCTCAGCTCCCCGAGGTGCCTGTGGTGTCACCCCTTAGGGGAGCTCTCCCCCGCCCGGGGCTGTTTTGGGGTTAAAGAGGAAGAATTTGGGGAGGGTCTCACCCAGTCTGACCCCAGCACTGAGCACCCCCTGCCCCGGGGCTGTCAGTGATTCATGGAGCTGTGGTGATCCCTCTCTCCAGGGAGCTGTGGTGATCCCTCTCTCCAGGGAGCTGTGGTGATCCCTCTTTCCCCATGGAGCTGTGGTGATCCCTCTCTTCCCAGGGAGCTGTGGTGATCCCTCTCTCCACAGGGAGCTGTGGTGATCCCTCTCCCCAGGGAGCTGTGGTGATCCCTCTCTCCAGGGAGCTGTGGTATTCCCTCTCTCCAGGGAGCTGTGGTGATCCCTCTCTCCATGGAGCTGTGGTGATCCCTCTCCCCAGGGAGCTGTGGTGATCCCTCTCTCCCCACGGAGCTGTGGTGATCCCGCTCTCCCCAGGGAGCTGTGGTGATCCCTCTCCCCAGGGAGCTGTGGTGATCCCTCTCCCCAGGGAGCTGTGGTGATCCCTCTCCCCAGGGAGCTGTGGTGATCCCTCTCCCCAGGGAGCTGTGGTGATCCCTCTCTCCAGGGAGCTGTGGTGATCCCTCTCTCCATGGAGCTGTGGTGATCCCTCTCTCCAGGGAGCTGTGGTGATCCCTCTCTCCCCAGGGAGATGTGGTGATCCCTCTCTCCAGGGAGCTGTGGTGATCCCTGTCTCTCCAGGGAGCTGTGGTGATCCCTGTCTCCAGGGAGCTGTGGTGATCCCTGTCTCCAGGGAGCTGTGGTGATCCCTCTCTCTTCATGGAGCTGTGGTGATCCCTCTCCCCAGGGAGCTGTGGTGATCCCTCTCCTCAGGACACAGGGAGAGAGGGACGGACACATGCAGAGGGACGGACACAGACATTCCAGGACTTCCCGTTTTCCAGGTTTCTGGGGCCAGGCTGAGCCTGCCTGGGTGGGTGCAGGGCCGGGGCAGGAGGTGCCGCAGCAGGACCCGTTCCTGCGATCGGGCTGTGGCTCTCCAGCTGCATTTTTGCAAATCCAGCCCTTTGGATGGGAGGAATTCCGGCAATAAAAGTGGAACTGGGGCATGTCTGAGCAGGGCCGGGGTCTGAGGGAGCAGCAGGGAGCTGCTGGAATCCTGTCCCTGCCTCTTGGATCCCTTCCCTGTTCGTGCTCTCGCTGTCTGCGGATGCTCCCACCCTCCACAGCCCGAATTCCCGTTTTATTCCTGCCCTTTGCGCTGCTCCTGGAGAACGCGGGGTTTGGGGAGGGCGGGAGGCAGATCCCCGTCCCAAAATACGCGGATCCTGCTGCAGGCTCAGCACCTCCCCTGCCGGCTCGGGGCCGATCCTCTCCTCTTGCCGGGGTGCTGCTGAGCCCTCGTTCCACCCCTGCTCTCCCGGGATGTTGTGGGGGCTCCTGGAGAGGACAAAACCCCCGGGGCTGGCGTGCAGGGGACGCCGGTGGCTCGCAGCGTGTGGCCTGGCTGTGCCGCTCGTCCTGGGGGCACAGGGAAGCAGGTGATCCCTCCTGGGGAATGCGGGGAAAAATCAGCTGTGCCTGGAATGTGTCTGGCTGCGAGGGTTCAGTGGCGGGGGGGGAAGGAGTGGGGTTTTTAGTGGGGTTTTTAGTGGGGTTTTTAGTGGGGTCTGGGTGGTTCTTCTTTGGGGGAAAGCGAAGGGCTCTGTCCTGCGGGTTAAACTGGGGAACTGAACCGGATTCACTCATTCAGGATGTGCTGATGTCCCCAGGATGGGCAGGGGACATTCCCGGTGACATTCCCGGTGCCTCCATCCCCTCCCCGCTGTGCTGATGTCCCCAGGATGGGTAAGGGACATTCCAGGTGACATTCCCGGTGCCTCCATGCCCACATCGCTGTGCTGATGTCCCCATGATGGGTAAGGGACATTCCCGGTGACATTCCCGGTGCCTCCATCCCCTCCCCGCTGTGCTGATGTCCCCAGCACGCACAGGTGACACTCCCGGAGCGTGTCCCCCTCTCCCTGCCTCACCCTCGCAGCTCCGGCCGCATCCCGCGGGCTGCTCGGGGCTGGGGGCGGCAGGAAGCGCCTTTGATCGGCGGGTGTGTCCCGGCGCTGGGAGCCGAGATAAGGGACAGATAACACATCAGAGTTCCGCGCTATCGCCGCCCCAGCCTCTGATCGCTCCCGGCCGCGGCTCCTTCAATCGCGTCCCGCCCGGGCGCACCCTGAGCGCAGCGGGGCCGCAGCGTCACCCCCGGGCTTCGGTGGAGCTTCGGGGCCCCCTGAGGGGGTGGGAGCTGCCAGCGGCCGGGCCGGACCCGCTGGGTGTTCTCCTGGGGCGCTGGGTGCCGCTGGGATGTCAGCACCATCCCTGCCCGTCCCTGATCCCGCTGTTCTGTGCTCCCCAGAGCCTGGGGATTTATGTTTGGTGCCCTCCAAACCTCAGTGGTGCTCCTGAGGTTCCCCTGGGATGTCAGCACCATCCCTGCCCGTCCCTGATCCCGCTGTTCTGTGCTCCCCAGAGCCGGGGAATTTGGGGTCGGTGCCCTCCAAACCCCAGTGATGCTCCTGAGGTGCCTCTGGGATGTCAGCACCATCCCTGCCTGTCCTTGATCCCGGTGTGCACGGGTTCCCAGAGCTGGGGAATTTGGGGTCAGTACCCTCCAAACCCCAGTGACGCTCATGAGGCGCCATTGAGGTGCCACCACCAGTGTTGGAGCGCCCTGCCTGTCCCAAATTCTTCTGTTCTGTGTTCCCCAGAGCCGGGGATTTGGGGTTGGTGCCCTCCAAACTTCAGTGATGCTCCTGAGGTTCCCCTGGGATGTCAGCACCATCCCTGCCTGTCCCAAATTCTTCTGTTCTGTGCTCCCCAGAGCCGGGGATTTGGGGTTGGTGCCCTCCAAACCTCAGTGGTGCTCCTGAGGTTCCCCTGGGATGTCAGCACCATCCCTGCCTGTCCCTGATCCCACTGTTATGTGTTCCCCAGAGCCTGGGGATTTATTATTTGGTGCCCTCCAAACCCCAGTGGTGCTCCTGAGGTGTCTCTGCTCCTTCTCAGGGGGCACTGGGTGCCTCTGGGATGCCCCCACCGGTGCTGGAGCTCCCTGCCCATCCCAGATCCCGCTCTGCAGGGGTGCCCAGGGCCGGGGATTTTGGGGTCAGCGCCCTGCAGAGCTCTGCCACGCTCGTGGGGTGACAGCAGCAGGGTTTTACCTCCCTGCCTGTCCCAGACTCTGGGGATTTGGGCTCAGTGCCCTGCAGAGCTCCACGGGATGCTCGGGGCAGGCAGGAAGACCTGCAGCTGCTGTGGGAGTGCGCAGGAGAGGCTGGGAAAGGAGGAAAAGGCTCCAGGGCTGCGGCTCCATCTCCTCCTTCCCACAGCCCTGCAAACATTGGATTTGGTGCCGAGGAAGGATCAGCCCCTGCTCCACAGCACGGCCCTTCCACTAACGCTGCTTTTCCTCCACAGGGTCCCTGCTGAAGGCTCGGGTGAGGGACACAGGGGACAGCCAGGAGCAGCTCTGAGGATGGACAATGCAGCTCAGGACACAGGGGACAGCCAGGAGCAGCTCCTGAGGATGGACAATGCAGCTCAGGGACACAGGGGACAGCCAGGAGCAGCTCTGAGGATGGACACTGCAGCTCAGGGACACAGGGGACAGCCAGGAGCAGCTCTGAGGATGGACACTGCAGCTCAGGGACAGCCAGGAGCAGCTCCTGAGGATGGACAATGCAGCTCAGGGACACAGGGGACAGCCAGGAGCAGCTCCTGAGGATGGACACTGCAGCTCAGGGACACAGAACAGCCAGGAGCAGCTCCTGAGGATGGACACTGCACCTCACGGACACAGGGGACAGCCAGGAGCAGCTCCTGAGGATGGACACTGCACCTCACGGACACAGGGGACAGCCAGGAGCAGCTCTGAGGATGGACACTGAAGCTCAGGGAACAGCCAGGAGCAGCTCCAAGGACAAATCCTGCATCTGCAGCTCAGGGACAGGCAGGAGCAGCTCCGAGGATGGATACTGCTGCCCAGGGACACAGGGGACAGCCAGGAGCAGCTCCCAAGGATGGACACTGCAGCTCACGGACACAGGGGACAGCCAGGAGCAGCTCCGAGGATGGACACTGCAGCTCAGGGACACAGGGGACAGCCAGGAGCAGCTCCTGAGGATGGACACTGCAGCCCAGGGACACAGGGGACAGCCAGGAGCAGCTCTGAGGATGGACACTGCAGCTCAGGACACAGGGGACAGCCAGGAGCAGCTCCTGAGGATGGACAATGCAGCTCAGGGACACAGGGAACAGCCAGGAGCAGCTCCTGAGGATGGACACTGCACCTCAGGACACAGGGGACAACCAGGAGCAGCTCCTGAGGATGGACAATGCAGCTCAGGGACAGGCAGGAGCAGCTCCTGAGGATGGACACTGCAGCTCAGGACACAGGGAACAGCCAGGAGCAGTTCCCCAGGATGGACACTGCAGCCCAGGACACAGGGAACAGCCAGGAGCAGCTCTGAGGATGGACACTGCACATCAGGGACACAGGGGACAGCCAGGAGCAGCTCTGAGGATGGACACTGCACCTCAGGACACAGGGGACAGCCAGGAGCAGCTCCTGAGGATGGACACTGCAGCTCAGGGACACAGGGGACAACCAGGAGCAGCTCTGAGGATGGACACTGCAGCCCAGGGACACAGGGAACAGCCAGGAGCAGCTCTGAGGATGGACACTGCAGCTCAGGGACACAGGAGACAGCCAGGAGCAGCTCCTGAGGATGGACACTGCACCTCAGGACACAGGGGACAGCCAGGAGCAGCTCCTGAGGATGGACACTGAAGCTCAGGGAACAGCCAGGAGCAGCTCCAAGGACAAATCCTGCATCTGGAGCTCAGGAACAGCCAGGAGCAACTCCGAGGATGGACACTGCAGCTCAGGGACAGGCAGGAGCAGCTCCGAGGATGGACACTGCACCTCAGGGACAGCCAGGAGCAGCTCCGAGGATGGATACTGCTGCCCAGGGACACAGGGGACAGCCAGGAGCAGCTCCGAGGATGGACACTGCAGCCCAGGGACACGGGGGACAGCCAGGAGCAGCTCCAAGGACAAATCCTGCATCTGGAGCTCAGGGACAGCCGCTCGCCCCCGGCAGTGATGGAACATCAGGGTGGGAGAGGTTCTTCCCCCAGCTCCAAACCAAAGCCAGCTCCTCGGCCGCTCCTCCCTGGAACTCCAGATCCCTCCCCGGGAGCGGCATTCCTGCCGGAGCTGAGCTCCTCCCACATGCACTGACAGGGCTCCATCGGCGATTTTCGGCTGGGCTCTGGGAATTGTCCCGTTGGATCCTGGCCATGGATGGATGGATGGATGGATGGATGGATGCTGAAGAGCTCTTGGGCCAAACAGGAGCTCAGGGATTTTCTCTGGCAAGGACCAAGCGCTTGCCCGGTTTCCAGTGGATTTTTTGTCGTTATTTTTATTTTCACCCCTCTGCACTTTTTGCTGTTTTGCTGTGTTTTGGGGGTTTGGGTGTTTCCTGAGGATGCCGGAGCTGCAGTGAATCCCGTGGTGGGAACTGGAGCCTCTGGAGGAGCAGGAGCTGGGCTGATGCTGGGGTTTCAAACTGCCTGGCAGGGGCTGGGCGGCCTCGGGAGGCTCCTTCTGCCACACCTGGAACATCCCAGCGGATCCCAGCCCAGGTGGGACCGGGGAGGAGGAGCAGGAACGGGGGAAAGCCGAACCACAGCCAGGGGAACGTCACCAGGAGGGGAATGTCACCCTGAGAGACAATTAAATAAATTGTATTTAATAAACCCCACTGGCTCCGGGAGTGCTGGATGTTGTTTTCCATTTCCTACGTTTCCAGGGGATTTTGGGGATGCCTTGGATTGTCCTGAGAAACTCCTGCCCTAACAAAGCCCTGGGGTTTAAGGCCTTCATTTTGCAGGAAAGTTCTCCCGTCCTTCCCCTCTTCCCCTCCCAGCCTTTCACCACCGCTGCCGTCCCTCCTGCTCCAAAAGCCACTGAAATGCAAATGATTTCCCCTGAAATCCCCTTGTTAATTGTCCCTGGATTCTGTTCCCTCCTGCCCTGCAAGCACCGGAAGGTGCCGTGTGGAAATAAAACATGAAAGGGATATTCACGTCGTGGAAATATCTGTGTATGAGAATTATTTTTGGGGGGGATTTAGAACTTTATTTAACAGAGGAAAAAAAAGGGGTCCTGCCATCTAAAAAGCGCAGTGAGCCTCGTGAGCACGGGTTCAAGTGAAGTGTTTGGGAGAAGCCAGGGTGGCCGGAAGCTTCTCCCAGGATCGTTTAGGTTGGAAAAGTTTAGTTGGAAAAGTTGAGTCCAGCCTGTGATTGATCCCCACCTCATCCATCCGACCCTGCTCCTTTTCCAACACAATTCCAACCCCAAATCCTGCTTGGATCCATTGATTGGCACTGGGGCTGCCCCTTTAACCCCAGGGACGCATCCAGGGTTCCTGGTGGATCCCAGTGTTTGGATATGGGATTTTTGGCGTTCCTCAGGAATATTTCCCTCAAAGGCTTTGGATTCCCCAGCCCCGAACTGCTCCCAGCAAACTCGGCCAGGGCAGGGTGGGAGCAGGCCTGGATTTACCTGGGGGAGCAGCTGGAAAAGCAGCCTGGCCCGACTGCCAGGAAACCCGAGAAAGCCGCGGGGATTTATGAGTTTGCTCTCCCAAATGCAAACATTAACCCTCGGCGGCCGGGCCCAGTGATTCCGATATCCTGCAAGGAATTCCCCGGCTCCTCCTCCAGGCTGTTCCCAAAACCTCTCCAAGGAAGGGCTGGGCAGGCTGGAGCCCTGATCCCCCAGGAACGGGAATTACCCAAAGCTGCTCCGAGCTAAGCTCATTTTCCCTCTAAGCCTCCGCGCTTTGGTGGCCCTCGAGGAGAGGAAATTCCGCTCTGCTCCCTTCCAGCAGGGATTTCTTGGAGCGTGGAGCCGCCAGCAGGATGAGCCACCCCCAGTCCCAGCTCCGGGAGCGCCGGTCCTGCTCCCGCCGATGTTTTCCGGGCGCTGGGAATGGCAAAACCTTCCCGGAGCGCGGCCTGACGTCCTCCCCCCTCTCCAAATTAAACTGCCTCAGCCTAATTAAAACCAGCCAAGAGGACTGGGCCAGGCTGTAAAATTCTAGGACGGTTTTATGCGCAGCAATTAAAAGGAAGGTAAAAAAAAAAAAAAAAAAAGGAAAAAAAAATTGTTAAGAAATTAAACACTAATTAATTTTTTTTTTTTTAAATTTTTTGGCCAGCTGAGGCGTTTTGGCAGTGGGGGCTGTGAGAGGGGGATGCAAAACCTGGGATGGTCGGTTCCCTGCTGCCATAAATCTGCCGGATCAAATGTTCCCCCTGCTTTCGAGCGCTGTAACTCATCTGCTGCCAATTAACCTAAATCACGTTTTTTCAATTAAAAGTCCCGGCCTGGCGGGGAGGGGGTGGCAGAGGCAGGGCCTGGGCGTCGAGGCGAGGTGGAAGTGTCTGTTTTAAAAGGTGTGATGCCGGTTTAGTGTTTTCCATATAAAACGGGATGTAAATGCCGGGGCTCTGGGGAGCTGAGCGAGGATCCCTGGGATGAGCAGGGAACCCCACCTGGGATGCTCGGGGTGACGGCAGCTCCCTGCCGGCAGGAAAACCCCTTTGGGGTGGGATTTTCTCCCGGATTCCAATTTTTTTTGGGATGGACGTTTCCATTTCCAGGGGCTGCCCGAGGTGTGAGGGCTCCAGGGAGGGCAGATGCCGGTGTTTGGGATGGGAACGGTGCCTTGCACAACACCTGGGATAATTGGCCTTGGATGGGGAAGGAAGCCGCTGCTTCCTCTCTCTGTGTCTGGTCTTGCTCCCGAGCGGTTTTTTGCTCGCGCTTGGAAAAGGAAAACAGGCAGTGAAGTGTTGGGAAAGAGCGGAGGGAGGGCAGGGCTCGGAGCGAGCGGCTCCTTTTGTACCCACCTTCAAAAACCCCGTAAAGGCCGATAAAACCTTCCCTGGGCTGGGAAGAGAGGATGGGGAGCCGCTGCCGGCCCCGGGAGGAGGAAACATTCCCTGTCCACTCCTGGAGCTCGGTCCCCGCCGGATCCGGGTTGTGTTGGGAATGAGTGATGAGTAAATCCTGGGGGGTACAGACACAAAAATCCCTCTGGATGATTCCAGCTGGGAATGGAGCTCCATCTCCCTGGGATGAGGAGGACACTCGTGGTCCTTCCACCTCTCCCCACACCAGGACGTGCTTCCAGGACCTCTGGAGACCCCATCCCGTAATTTCAATCATTCCCCCGTCCATCCGCCCCCAGAAATCGCCCCGGGGCTCCTTGTTCCTCCAACAAGCCCCTGCAGGTTTTCCTCTTGGGAAAGCCGGGCTGGTTTATTAATATCCAGAGCGTTAATTGCCGTAATTGGGAGGCTGGCTGCCCGCTGCCGTGGGTGTGGAAAGTGCAGGAATGTTCTGGCGGAGAGCGGACGATGCTCCCGCGGTTGCTGCGGCGATGGGGCTGCAGCTTTGGGCTCAGGTGCAAAAAAGGACAATGAAAAACCCCAACGTGTCTCCTCGGTTTAGATCAATAAATACATCCCAGCGGGGATTTAAATGTTAATTGGGGCCCGATAATTAACCAGCGCCCCAGGCAAAGGTGGGGATTGGATTTCCCCCTCCCTCAGTGGCCGCCCTGCACCCCGAAGGAGCCCCAGCCCCAGGGTCACCCCCAGTGTCACCCCAGCCTGGCCGCGCCACCAGCCCTGCACCCAGCCGGGGATTTTTGGCTGGTGGAGAGGATTATTCCAAGTGGAGGACGAAGCATTTCCTGATTTCCCTCCTCTCGGTGACGAGACCGGCCCTTCCCCTTGCCCAGCCAGTAGAATTCCTGTCGGGAAAGGGCAGGGAGCGAGGGGAGGGGGGCGGTAAATCTGATTTAATCGTGGTGACACCAGCGCACGGCCCCGCAGCCCGGCGGGGTTAATCTGCTCTGGCACGGGCTTAGGGCAGTGCCAGGCACGGGCATTCCCCAGCCGGGGGCTCCGGGGTGGGAGAGGCGATCCCTTGGGCAGCTGAGCTGGAACAGAGGCTGGGCAGAGCTGGAGAATAAAACAGAGATTTATTCAAAGGCCTTTAGGATCCACCTTGGGCAGGACAAGAGCCTGGCCAGGGCTGCACCCAAGGGGGCCCCAAAACGGTCCCCAAATGGACAAAGGGTGACGAGGTCTCCCACTTGGATCAGTTCTGGTCCATTTGCACATTTTGGGGTTGAATTGTCCAATGGCAGCTCCGGGCTGTGAGGTCCCATCCTTCTTGTTCCTCCCTCCAGCCACCCTTGTTGGTGCTTTTGGGGCTGGGAGTTGTCCTTGGTGTGCAGCAGGAGCAGGATTTGTTTTGTGTGGCTGCTGTGTGCAGAGAGCTGAGTGACCCCGGGTGTGAGCTCAGAGCCTGGAACACGGCAGAGATCAAACTCCGGGCAGCAGCGGGGAAAGGAGAGGGCCGGGGCTCCTCAGCTCTGCTCTCACCTGTTGGGAGGGCTCTGCTGGAGGTGCTGGGATCCGGGCAAAGGGAGGGTTTGCTTGGAATTTCCACCCCTGGAGGTGTTTGAGGTTCCTCAAGAGAATTCCTCAAGGGGCAGGAGAAATTCCTCATGAGAGTTCCTCAAGGGGCAGGAGCAATTCCTCAAGAGAATTCCTCAAGGGACAGGAGAAATTCCTCAAGAGAATTCCTCAAAATGCAGGAGAAATTCCTCAAGAGAATTCCTCAAAGGGACAGGAGAAATTCCTCAAGAGAATTCCTCAAAGGGAGAGGAGAATTTCCTCAAGAGAATTCCTCAAGGGGCAGGAGTAATTCCTCAAGAGAATTCCTCAAGGGACAGGAAAAATTCCTCAAGGGACAGGAGAAATTTCGCAAGAGAATTCCTCAAGGGACAGGAGAAATTCCTCAAGAGAATTCCTCAAAGGGACAGGAGAATTTCCTCAAGAGAATTCCTCAAGGGGCAGGAAAAATTCCTCAAGGGACAGGAGCAATTCCTCAAGAGAATTCCTCAAGGAGCAGGTGAAATTCCTCAAGAGCTCCTTTTCCTTGTGGAAGCTCTAACCCAGGTTGCTCCATGGTTTCTGAGGCTCTGGGCCTCCTCCTCCTCCTCCCTCCCACGGCGATCCCGATCCCTGTGCCAGCAGCTCCATCTCCAGCTGTGGGGAGCGCTGCTCCCGGTGCTTCCCGCTCTCTTTGCAGGGAATGTCCTTCTCTTCGACATCCTGGGACGATTTTTGGGGGGGACCCCCTGCTGCTCCCTCCTGCCCGGGCTCTGAGGAGAGCAGCTCTCTGTGGGAAGGAGAAAAGCTCCCAAGAACCCCGAGCACGAACCGCTGGGCTGGAAATGACTGGGAAGAGGAGGGTGGGAGGAAGGATTCATCCACATGGATATGGATGGACAGGGAACAGCCCCTGGCAGCTCAGAGGTGTCCATGGGATATGCCCATGGATGGCACAGGCGGGGAGGAGCTCCTGTGCCGGCACAGACCCATCCCCGGTGCCGCCTGGCTCCTGTTTGCCCTCGGGCAGGGTGCTGGTGCCTCCCCGGCCGCATCCTGGAGGGTTTGGTGTGGATTCTGCTCCTGCCAGGATGTCTGGCGGCGGGAAAGGTGCCTCGCCGTGCTCCTGCTAATGCCTCGATAAACAGCGACTGTTTGCTGCGCCTCGTCCTGGGGAACAGGGGCTGCTCGGAGCGAAAATGAGGATTTCTTCTCTTTTTCCTTCCCCTTTCTTCTCCCTGCCCGTGTCCCAGAAGGGTTTGAGGGCTGCCAAACGCAAATCTCTGCCGGGGTGGTGAAGCGAGGCTGGCACGGGGAGCCCTCACCTGTGCGTGGGGAGGGAACGTTCCTCTGAAATCCAAGGAAATCGGGAAATCCGATCCTCGGGAGCTGCCCGCTGAGAAGCAGTCCTTTGTAAATGCAGCTGTTGCTTGGGTTAGGGTTAGGGTTGGGCTTAGGGTTAGGGTTAGGGTTAGGAGCAAACGCAGATTCCCTGAAAATTCTCCCACTCCTCATGCTCTAAAATGTACAGAGTAGGCGGAGAAAACCCAATTAATTTCCTCTTTAAAGGTGATTTTGGGTAGTTTTTGATTTGCCATCAAATATCAGCCCTTTATATCCTAATAATCACAGAAATAAAACCATCCTGGCAGCTACAAAAATATCATTCCTTATTTTTAAACCAAATCCTAAAACGGGTATTCTCTTTGTTCCCAAGGCTGAGGATTTGGGGGGAGCTGCTGGTTTTCAACAGCCTCCTATTAATCCCGGGAACTGGCAGGCCTGGAATGGAAATTTGCTGCCTCCCTGCATCCAAAGGGACCCTGTCCCATCCAGCCTGCCTCCAAGTACGTGATTGGGAGCACGAGAATCCCAGCTGGGTGGGTAAATCAGAGCTGGGCTCTTCCCCACGCTTCCCTCCCTGCATCTCCTGCCTTTCCTCCCCAGGGCTAAGGAGGGATTGGATTTATGGAGGAGATGAAGGTGTTTGGAGGGCTGCTAAAGAGGGATTGGATTTATGGAGGAGATGAAGGTGTTTGGGAGGTTGATAAGGAGGGATTGGATTTATGGAGGAGATGAAGGTGTTTGGGAGGTTGATAAGGAGGGATTGGATTTATGGAGGAGATGAAGGTGTTTGGATAAGCTGCCGTCCCAAAGTTGATCCTGCGGGATGAGCTGGGGAAGCCCCCGGAGCTGGAGGGGCTTTGGAGGGTTTTGTTTTATTTCTGGGTTGTGTCTCTGGGGATCCCAAACCCAGGGTGCCCCACTAAGGGGTGTGCTCCCAGCTGGGAGCCGAGCTGGGGTTTTTGGGGACGCAGAGGACTCGGGAATGTGCCCTGACTCTTCCTCGCCCCATCACCGAGAGGCGCAGGGCTTTGAGATGCTGTTGGCACCTTGGGGTGATCTCTTTCTTCCCCCAAATGCCCTGGATGAAACCCCCGGAGGGTTTCTGGGGCCGTCACTGCATACCCGAGCCCTGAGTCAAAATGTGGGATGATGTTCAGGGCCCGGCTTCTCCCCCTGCTCAGCCAGGGAGCAAACACCTGAGCCTGAGATCATTATCTGCGTTTATTTTTAGAAATTCCTCATCGATGCCGGGCGGAGGTGACTCACGGCTGGGAAAGGAGCTGCCTCTCCTCCCGAGGTGTTTTGGAAAACAGAGCTGAGCTCCAGGGAGGGCGGCGGTGGGCGTGGATGACCCGTGCCGGGGGTGCTGGGAGGGGTGGGAGGGCAGCCTGTCCCCTGGGATCGGGGTTTTTTGGGACAGCCTGGCTGGGAGGTGACAGATCTGAGGGTTCCCCAAAGCTGTGATTGCAGTCCTGGCCCAGTGAGCCTGGAAGATCCAGGAGAGGATGGTGGGGAGCGCTTGGAGGGGCTGGAGGGGGTGAGATCAGCCCCTCCTGGAGCTCTCTGTGCTCAGGGTCACCGCCCCTTGGGGCCACCACCATCGGAGCCAGGGATTGTCCCTGTCCTTGCCCTCCTTCCTCTTGGCTCCTGGCCCCAGGACAGCTCTGAGCAGCCACAAAATCTTTTTCCCCTCAGGATTCCTGCAGGTGAGGCGGGCAAAGCCAAACCTCCGGAATTCCGGGCGTTATCCTCGCCCCTTCCCAGATATCCTCTCCCCAGCGCGGGCAGGAAAACAAACCCATTCCCAAATCGGGGCCGATGTCTCCGCCGAGAGGGGAAGGCCCTCGGGTGATTGATCCCGACATTTATCGGGAGCACGGGGCTTTCCTCATCCATCGATCCGGGCCGGGGGTGCCGGGCTGCCCTGGCTCGGCTCCGGAGCCGCTCGGGCGCTTTCGCAGCCGGTGCCGCTCGCTCCCGGCCGTGCCCCGTGCGCCCGGGGGGATCCTCGGCAGCGATGTGCGACGGCAGCGCGAACCTGTCGGGCAGGACCGGAGCTGACAGATCCCCTCCCTGCCCCGGCGGTGGGAATGGGAGGCGAGGGAGGAGCCGCTGCTGGAGCTGCTGGAGCCGGTGCTCTGCGGGCGGCGAGCCCCAGGCTCTGTGCGCGGGGGAATTCGCCTTTGGAGTGGGCTTGGTGCGGGTGGGAAAAGCTGCCCCGGGCAGGATGGGGCAGGAGGGAGGGTCTGGCTCCAGCCTCGGGGCAGAGAGGGCTGCTCCAGCACAGGGGTCTGGTACTGCTGTCCTCGCTGAGGTGCTCTCGTCTCCTCTCGGCAGACAACCGGGGCGGTTTGTGGGGTTATCCTGGAATCCGTGGTGCCATTCTGGCCTTCTGTGGCACCTCAATCCCTCCCTAATCCAGCCCCAGATCTCTTCCCAAAGTGCCGATTGTGGCGGGTGGGGTGTGCTGGACAAGGCCTGGAGGTCTCCATCCCACCCCCAGCTCCAACCCTGCGGCTGCAGACAGCCCTTGGGTGCCCGTGGCTGTGTCAGGGAGGGGAAAACGATCCCTGGAGAGACTCCTGGTGCTTCCCAAGGCTCTGGCAGTGACAGGGACGTGTGACAGGGGACAGGGAGATCCTGGAGCTGTGCTGGGAGCAGGACAGGCCCTGGCCCCTCTGGCAGCAGCAGAGACACTGAGAGCTCCGCAGCTTGGGCTGCCTGACTCCCAAACTCCCATTTCTGAAGGGAAATTTAGGAATTTTCCCATTTTCCTCTCCGCTGCCAGAAGGAAATGCCGGACTCGGGGCAGGTTTGGTATCTGGAGCGTATCAACCCGCGGCTGCCGGGAATTGCAGAGCCTGGGAAAGCGGAGCGATGCTCTCCTGGGTGAGGAGCAGCTGAGGGAGCAGCGCTGGCTCTGGGCGAACCCCAGCAGCCAAACCCGAGCGGTGCAGTGCTGGCCGGGCCGGGTGTTTGATAAACGAGGAGAAACCGGCCTGGAACTGTCCCCAGGTGATAAAATTCCCGATTAGCTCGGTGCTCTCGGGAGCGATGCTGCGCTCGGCTCTGGGGCTCTGCCTCCCCTCAGCTCCTTCCCGGCCGTGCCACCGGGAATACCAGCGGGAATTGGCTCCAGGTGCCACCTCTCTGTCCCCCGGGCCGGGTGGCACCGCCCGTCCCCTGCGCCCGGCCAGGTTTTCCTGTTCTCTCTCCCTTGGGAGCGGCCGAGCCGAGGTTTTGGCAACAGCGCGGGGCGGGGAGTGACGTGCGGAGTGTTTGAGCAGCTGAGCGGGGCAAGGACAGCGGTGACACCGCCGCTGGCACCGCCTCAGCGCCCCCCGAGCCGGGAGCGGGGAGCGGGGCCCTGCCCGGAAAGGCTTTTAGGGGTTAATCTAAACCTGAACGCCGCGTTCCATCGCTGCCCGGGGCTGAGAGCGGCCTGAGTCACCCTTTGAGTCACCCGTGTCCCTCTGCCAGGCAGGGCACCGGGCAGGGGACGCCGCTGCGACCCGGCTGCGCGCCCCACAGCCCCCCTGGCACGGCTGAGCCCCTTCCCGCTCTGCTCCCGCTGCAGTGGCTCTGCTCCCCCGGCTCCTTTTCCCCCGTTTTCTCCTGGCCCAGCCGCAGGGCCCCGTGTCCCTCCTGGTGCCACCGGGCCCGTGTTTTGTCGCAAGCCGCAGCTCCCGTGGCCATCACCTCGTGTCACCGCGGGGCCACCCTGGGCTGCTCCCAACCTCTGTCCCGGCTCGGGATAAAAACCTCAGGGGAAAATAAAGCTTTGGCCGTAGCCCCAAGAAGTCTCCAAGCGCTGACGGGTGCGGGGCCGGGGTGCCGCGGGTGGGTTTGTCCCCGCTGTCGCTGCCGGTGCCACCCGCGCGGGGCCCGGGGGTCGCCGCCGACGGGCGGGGCCGGGGGGGCGCGGCCATGACATCACCACGGCGGCCTCCCATTGGCTGCCCGGCCGGTGACGTCATCCCCGCCATCCCGGCGGGATGCGGCGTTGCCGTGGGAACGGGATGCGGGGAGCGTGGGACCGCCGGGGACTCCGCTGCCGGCCCGGCCCCGACTCCTGCGCCGTCGATGACGGCACTTGGAGGTTGTTTTGATGGAATTCGGGATGCCTCGGCACCCGGGGCACGGTGGGAGAAGCTCCTGCGGAGCTCTGGGGCTCCCTTCCCGCGCTCGGCGTCCTCTGCCCGTCAAACGAGCTGCGTTCAGCTCGGCCTAATCTTTCCCCAGCCCCTGAATAATAATACCTATTAAATCCCCGGCCGCAGAAGGAGAAAGCTGAAAAGAAACTTTCAGAGGTCACAAAAGAAAGAGTTCAGCGAAAACCCCGCGCGGTTTCGAGGGTGAGGCGTCGGAAGCGCCGGTGGGAGTTAAAAGCGGCTGGTTCCCGGAGCGGGGGCCGCGGCTCTGCCTCCTCCAGCCCGGCCCGATCCCGCCTGCCGCTGGTCACACGCAATTCCCAAGGACAAAACAAAGCCCTTTACCCCAGGCTTCAACTCTGACCTCGCTGTGGCAGGATTAAAATCTGCTGGAGACGGACAGCGCGGTGGCAAAGAGTTAATTCCCCCTCCTTCCTTCCCTCCCTCCCTCCCTCCTTCCCTCCCCCTCCTCTCTGTTTTTTGCTCCTTTTCTTTCCAACTGGCCTGGTTTGCTGCGGAGAAATTGGGAAAACAAGCAGCCAGTGGAGTTGGGGGCTGCTGGAGGGGGCCTGGAGGGGCTGCGGCCCCGGGCAGGAGGCACAGCCGGGGCTCCATCTGCTCCCTCCCGCATTCGGGGCTCCCCAGGCGGGTGTTGGGGTTCTCTCCCTGCTTTTGGAGCACCCTCAGCCCTCTTTTCCTCAGGAGAGAGAGGCTTTTCCTGATCTAATCCCTTCTGTTTTCCCCATAAAACCTTATCCCGTTTTTATTCAGATCTGGGTTTGTGAACAGTTTGGGTGAAGAGCCGAGCTGGGCACAAGTGAGGTTTGCTTTGTCTTTTTTTTTTTTTTGTTTTGTTTTGTTTTGTTTTTGTTTGCTCGTTTTTAATGAACAACGCCCCCGGTTCCCAAAATTCCGAGTGGCTTTTAAAGGTAACTTTGTAACACCCGCTGGTCCTTTCTGGAACTTTGTGCGGTTTCCTTGGCTCGTTTCCCTGCAGCGGGAGTATCGATAAAATGCAAATGTCCTGGTGAGCTCAGAGCTCTGCTCCTGCTCCTGCTCCCTCCAGCAGAAACCTGGGAAAAACGGCCCCAGGGAGGGGGGAAGGTGGGAGCAGGGGATGCTCTGGACTCTGCCCCAGCTGCCTCTGCAGAGGGAGGCGTCTCCTCACCGCGGGCAACCAAAAATGAAACTTTCCGAGGCTGAGATAAGCGCCAGCCTGCTTTGATCTCCTCGGGTCTCGCCTGCGCCACCAGAAACGGGGCTGGAGACGTGGGGTGGCCCCGGAGCTGGGCTCTGCTCCCTCCCCAGCCCCGGCTGCTGGCCGTGCCCCCTCTGCCGCTCGGGCTCTGGCATTTCTCCCCCGTTACATAACGGCCCGGTGTGACCCGCGGGGCCGGCCAGGAGCTGGAACAAAACCCTGCCCCAAAAGGCTCCCCCGAGCTTCCTGAGGCAGCTGGACGAGGTGCCAGCCCTCTGCCGAGGCTGGCAGAGGGGAGAGGCGCTGGCCGGGCTGGTGTTTGCGGGCCTGGCAGCGGCCGGGGCATCTCCGGGAGCCGCTCAGACTCGGGGCGCGCTCTGAAGTCGGGGCCAGCTGGACTCCGGCGCCGAGCTGCCTTTGAATCGGTGGGATGGGGGCTGTGCCAGCCGGGCCCTGGAAGGCTCCTGACCCGTTTCGGGCCGGGCTCAGGAGGATTGTTTGCTCCTCGCAGGTTGCCAGGAGCCCTCGGGGCCGCGGCGCCGGCGTTCGGCCTTCTCCTGGTGGGCACTGGAGCCTCAGCCGTGGGACCAGGGGCGTCTCCGTGTACTCCTGAGCTCCCCGAGCTGCTGGAACCGTCCCGGGGTTCAGTTGGGGCGGGCACAGAGAGAGTTCCTCTGGCCGTTTGCTCAAGCTCTGCTCCTGCGGGTGCGGCGCCCTCGGTGCCCCCCTCACCTCCCCGGGGTGACCCTGGAGGGTGCTCGGGGACACCGGGGTGGCTCCAGCGCTCCCAGCTCCTGCTCTTCCTTCATCCCCACCCTGGCTTTGGCCCCAGCTGGGCCTGCCTGGCGCAGTGTGGGGGGTGCTGGCAGGAGGAGCTGCTCCGTGGGAACGGGAAGGGGTTTCGGTTTTGTTTTTGGGTTTTGTGCGCTGGCTGCGGGTGCCAGCGCGGGTGTGGAGGGGGCTGAGGTGGTGCAGGTGACCCCACAGGCAGGGAGGGCACGGCCCTGAGGGGCTGGGCAGGGAGGTGGCACCACCGGGGAGAAGCTGCTGCAGCCCCTGGGTGAGGGGGAGCAGATCCAGGGCAGGGCAGGGCTGGGGCAGTGCCCAGGGCTTTGGTGGGAGATGAAAATCCTGGGGTTTGGGGCACTCGGCATCACAAACATTTTGGGAACGTGCTCAGGAGCAAGGGGAGCATCTTCCCATAAACCCAAATTATCAGCAGCAGGACTGGGCTTCAGGCTGGAGCAATTGTGGTGCAAATCAGCCCTGGCCGCCCTGAGGTTCCAAATTCCTTTTGAATTTCCTCTCTCCAGCCTGGGCCATCCTCTGCAGGCTGGGAAGGACAAACCCCCCGGTTTGCAGCCTGGCATCACCAAGCAACCATGTCCTAAAATTCACAGCCCAGCGGAGAGAACTTTGTTTACCAGGAAGAAAACCCTTGAAAAGGGGAATCTTTGGCGGAAGCATGACGGGATTAACGCCGGGGTTTCTTTAGGCACCGCCGTTGTTTTTCAGGGCCTGACCTCAGCGCTCCGATTCGCTTTTGCCAAGCCACTCTTTCCCTGCCTAATTTAGAGCGGGGCTTTGTGCTGGGCTGGGAAGGGGGAGGCGGCAGGGCCGGGTTTGGCAGCGCGGACGGGAGCTGGGATGATCTGCTTTGCAGCAGAGGAGTCGGTCATTAGAAGCTGCGCTGCCGCAAATCCTGCTGTAATTAATTTTCTCCTGAATTAATTAGAGGAATTGTGACGGCAGGCTGGGCCGGGGAGGTGCGGGGGAAGTTTTTTTCCAGGGTGATCTATGGGTTGTTGGCAGAGCAGGAATTAAATCTCCTTCCCAGGCTGCTAGCTGGAGCCGCTCTCAGCCGTGACAGGGGTGGGCAGGGGTGAAGGTCCTGGGCACAGCGTGGCCCTGGGGAAGCTGTCCCAAATCCCAAATGCTGCTTCAGGGCATTTTTCCCTCTTTTTTTCTGGGAGTTTTGGCGCCTGTGCCACGGGCATTGAGGTAGAGGAGGAGGGGCACACAACCCTGAGGCTGAGCAGCGCTGGGCTCAGGCCCCTCCGGGGCTCCTCACCCTGTGGGGCAGGAAATTCCGCCTCAATTCCAGGCTCCAGAGGAGAAGAGGATTTAGGGCATGTCGGTTTGGTTTTGTCCTTTACTTCCACGAGCTGCCGGGCAGGTGGGACAAAACATTCCCGGCAAGGATGGGAGAAATTCCTGCTGCTCTTGGCCGGCCCCTGGCTGTGCGGCATCCCTCGGGAGCTCACCTGCTCCAGGTGAGCCGGGCCGAGGGCTCTGCCAGCTCTTCCTGCTCCTTCCTGCCGCTCTGGGAACGACACGGGAATGTGGAGTCACTGCAGCCCTAATTATCGCCCTTAATGCCCGGAGAGGGGAACCGGGGGAAAACCCATGGGGGAAGCAGATTCCTCCTCCTCCTCCTCCTCCTCCTCCTCCCTCACCGGCCGGGGGCTGACATTTCCTGGAGAATCCTCCATTCCCGTGCCCGGGGTGAAGGGGATGCAGTGTTTGTGTCTGAGCCCGTGCCTCGGAGTCGGGGTGCTCCCCGCAATGCGCTGCTGCGCCCCCTTAATTAACCCCAATTAGCGCCACGGGCTGAGGGGAGCCGGGGCACGGCCCTGCCCAGCAGCTGGTGGCACCGGGAGCTCCTCGAGTGACACCGTCCGTGGGCTTGGCACGTGCAAAGCCCCAGCTGGGAGCGGGGTTGGGCGTCCGTGCGTGTCACCCTGTGGGACGGGTACCAGAGGCACCGGGATTAGAAGAAACCGGCCCGGGATCTGCAGATCCTTCCATGAATTTGGGACCTGGATGCATTTTGCGGTGCTGGAAATGGAGATTTCGGTGCCCTTCGCCCCGGGTTCTCTGTGCTTGTCACCTGCCCGTTCTCACCTTCCCCATCCACTATCAGATGTCTCTTCCCCTTACATTTCCTCAGAACTTTTATTATCGGGGATTTGGTACATCCTTCCTGCCAGGTTCCCGGGGCAGGAACGCTTCCAGCTTTAATCCCACCTCGCACAAGCTGTGGCACATCCTTTGGCTCTGGCTTCATCCTCCCCAGCACCCAAACCACCGCGGGATCGCCAGCAGGTCCCACCTGGTGCAGCCAGCTCTCTGTGCACCCAGAGCTCCTCATTCCCTCATTTTTCCCCCCAAATCTGGGATATTTGTAAGGCTGCGTTGAGAGGCTGTGCTTCCAGGGCTCGGGCTGCCGCGGATCCAGGGATTTCCAGCATTCCCTGCTGCAGGTGCAGGACCTGCTCGCGTCCCTGGCCCAGCCTTTGGGGCTCGGGAGCTGGGGGAAATCAAAGCCCCGAGGTGCCGGTGCCCCTCTGAATGGGAGCTTTGTCTGGGCAGAAAAGGCCTTGAAAGCGATCCGGGGGGAGGCGATTGTTATCTGCAGCCTCCCGAACTGTTTGGATCCTGACTTTGTCAGAGATCTGGTAATTTAAACTTCAACCTGCTTATTAGAAATTTGAGAGAATAGTTTAATAATAAAGAGCAGGGTTTTTTGTTGGTTTTTTTTTTCTTTTCTTTCCCCCCCCTCCACCTCTTTGTTCCTGTGTTCCCGTGCTCCTCTTTCTCCGGGGATATTTAATCGTCTGATACCCCCCCGGTCTCCACCTCCCTCTTGGCTTTTCGTTCTTTAAAGAATGGGATAAAATGGCAAGAGGGTTCTTTTTGAGGGCTGCCAAGCAGGGCTGTCCCTGTGGTCCCGGAGCTTTTGGGAACAGGGGGAGCTGAAAGGAGCTGGAGGGAACGTCAGCTTCCCACTCGTCCTTGTTTCCATGAGCTCTGGAAATCCACCCAGGTGCAGGAGTCCCCTCCGAGCCCGACCCTCCTGGCTGCGCTCGCTGGAAATGATACAAAGTTTTCATTTATTTTTATTTATTACTTTTTCTCCTTCAAAAGCTGCATTCAGTTATCTGCAGAACAGTGCTCTGCTGCTGTGGATTCAAGGGGAAAAGGGGAGCAAATTCCAGGTCATGGACAGAGATAGGGAAAAGGGGAGCAGATTCCAGGTCATGGACAGTCCATGGGAAAAGGGGAGCAGATTCCAGGTCCTGGACAGTGATAGGGAAAAGGGGAGCAGATTCCAGGTCATGGACAGTCCATGGGAAAAGGGGAGCAGATTCCATGTCATGGACAGTCCATGGGAAAAGGGGAGCAGATTCCATGTCATGGACAGTCCATGGGAAAAGGGGAGCAGATTCCAGGTCATGGACAGTGATAGGGAAAAGGGGAGCAGATTCCAGGTCCTGGACAGTGATAGGGAAAAGGGGAGCAGATTCCAGGTCATGGATGATCCCAGGGGAGCTGATTCCTTGTCCTGGACAGCCCTGGGAAAAAGAGGAGCTGATTCCATGTCATGGACAGTCCATGGGAAAAGGGTAGCAGATTCCAGATCATGGACAGAGACAGGGAAAAGGGTAGCAAATTCCAGATCATGGACAGAGACAGGGAAAAGGGGAGCAGATTCCAGGTCATGGACAGTCCATGGGAAAAGGGGAGCTCATTCCAGGCCATAGACAGTGATGGGGAGAAAGGGAGCAGATTCCAAGTCCTGGACAATCCTATGGAAAAAGGGGAGCAGATTCTATGTCCTGTACAGCCCCAGGGAGAAGGGGAGCTGATTCCATGAACCAGACAGTCCCAGAGGAAAACGGGAGCAGATTTGATGTCCTGGACAGTCCATGGGAAACGGGGAGCAGATTCCAAGTCCTGGACAGCCCCGGGGAGAAGGGGAGCTCCATTCCCTGCACGTGGAGAGGCTCCTGAGCGATTTCCTGCTGGGCCTGGGTTATGTTGGTTCACTTTGGCTCCTGCCCTGGATGCCACTTCCATGACATCACTTGGCCGTGGCAGAGTGGAGGAGGTGAGACACTTGTGAGCGATTATCTCGTGCAAATAGCCCTGGGTAAACAGGCTCGGGGCACTATTGACACTGAGACTGTTTCTCTTCCGAAATTTCCTGCTGGGGGGACTCTGCCAAGCAGCCAAAAATGGGGCTGAGGCGGGTGGGAACCCAAACTCCTCAACCCAAAACTTCGAATTTCAAGTCAGGGCACGGAGCTGCTGTCATGCAGGGAGTTGAATTCGCAGCTCCCGGCGTAACTTCCAGGAGGGAGCTCGGTCTAATTTGGGATTAATTTTGGGAGCTGAGTGTCTTGAGGCAGCTTGGGGTAGCTGGGATCTTCCTCCTGGGCGGTTCTCACCTTTTGGGGTTCTCACCTTTGCAGTGCCAAACTGGGGGTCCCTGCCTGGATGGAGCTGGGATAAATTCCCGGGACAGATTCTCCTGCAGGAGATATTCGAATAACCCGGGATGGCTGAGGAGGTGAGGGGGGACAGGCCTCATCCCTGGGGATTGCTGCCCCTGAGCCCTGGAAATCAGGAATTTTCTTCTCCCCGTGTGCCCTGGCAGCCCCATGGATCAGGCTGAGCACATCCTCGGGGCTGGCAAACTTTAACCACCGGAGCCCGTTTTTGATTAACCTGAATTTCCTCCCGCTTCCCCCATTACCTCTGCAGAAAAGAATCTGACCCCGAGCTCTCAGCATCACCTTCAGGCTCGGGTTGTTTTTTTTTTGTTTTGTTTTGTTTTTAATTTTTTTTCCCCGCACCCTCTCCCTGCTGCGGCTTTGTGGTTTGGGTGAAACCCTGCGAACCCTGCCCGTGCCTGGCCTGTCTTTGCCGGGCTCCCGGGAGCACTTTGGGGCTGGCACAGCCCTAAGCCCTGTCAGAGGAGCCTCTTAATTAAATTTGAAAAGCGCAGGGGGCTCAGAGGGTTTGCTGAGCCGGTCAGGCGCTGGGCCCTGGGTCCGAAGGGCTGCCACAGGCTGGCACCGCCGCGCACCGCCCTGATCCCGGACATGTGCGCGGCTTAGGGAGAAATCCCGCAGCAGCCAGGGGCTTTTAACCCTTTGCAGGGGGTTTCAGCTCCTTCCTGGGGGGCTGAACTCCTTCCTTGGGGGGTTAAAATCCTTTCGGGGGGCTTTGACTCCTTCCTGGGGGTTTGAACACCTTCCAGGGGTTTCAACTCCTTCCTGGGGGTTTGAACACCTTCCAGGGGTTTCAACTCCTTCCTGGGGGTTTGAACACCTTCCAGGGGTTTCAACTCCTTCCTGGGGGTTTTAGCTCCTTCCAGGGGGTTTGAACTCCTTCCTCAGGGGGTTAAAGTTCTTTCTGGGGGCTTTAACTCCTCTCTGGAGGTATAAAAGCCTTTCAGGAGTTTCAACTCCTTCCTGGGGGTTTTGGCTCCTTCCAGGGGGTATGAATATTTTCCTGGGGGTTTGAACTCCTTTCTGGGAGTTTACACCTCTTCCAGGGGGTTTGAACTCTTTCCTGGGGGTTTAAACCCCTTGCAGGGGGTTTGAGGTCCCTCCTGGGGGGTTAAAGTCCTTCATGGGGGGTTTTAGCTCCTTCCAGGGAGTTTAAACTCTTTCCAGGGTGTTTTAGCTCCTTCCTGCGGGTTTGAACTCTTTCCTGGGGCTTTAAGCCCTTCCTGGGGGTTTGAGCTCCTTCCTGCGGGTTTGAACTCCTTTCAGGGTGTTTTAGCTCCTTCCTGGGGGGCTGAACTCCTTTCTGGGGGTTTAAACCCTTTCCAGGGGGTTTGAACTCTTTCCTGAGGGTTTGAACTCCTTTCCAGGGGTTCGAACTCTTTCCTGGGTATTAAACTCCTTCCTAGGCGTTTAAACCCCTTCCTGGGAGTTTGAACCCTTTCCTGGGGGTTTAAACCCCTTCCTGGAGGTTTGAACTCCTTCCTGGGGGTTCAAACCCCTTCCAACTCCCATTTTTTTTTTTTGTTTTCAGGGAGCTCCCACAGCCAGCCCCTGCTCTGGGGGGCACACCCCGTGCTCTTCCCGGGGCTGTGACCATGCCAGGGACAGCAGCAGTGTCCCCAGTGCCAGGGACAGCAGCAGTGTCCCCAGTGCCAGGGACAGCAGCAGTGTCCCCAGTGCCAGGGACAGGTGTGCTGCGCCTTGCTGGTGGCACAGCCTGTCCAGGGCGAGCCCCAGCTCCCCATTTCCCTGGGATAAAAGCAGGAGCATCCCCCAGGCTGCGGCTGCGCTAAGAGAAGGAGGTCGGGGTCACTTTTGCTGCGGGGAGCAGTGGAACAGCGTCCCGTGGGGAAAGCTCTGGGCAGATTTCCTTTCCCTTTCTTTCATCCCAGCCCATTTATATCCAGATTCCCGGGGAGCTGGGCCCGTCCAGCCCGCGAAACATGCCCTGGGAAATGCCAAATTCAGGAATAAATCACCAGGGCTGCAGCTTGGAGCAGTTTTGGGAATCTCCTCCTTCAATCCCTTCCTTCAATCCTTGTGTGCATCCAGCTCGGAGCTGCCCACACAAGGGCCAGGGATCTGGGGCTTCCAAAATAAGGAAAAGTTTCTCCATACACAGCTGGAGGGGGAAAAAAGAAAAAGCACCCCAAATTTGAGCAGGTCAGAGCTCGGCCTGGAGGGCCCTGGGTTCTGTCTGGGAGTTTTTACCGGGAGTTTTACCCAAATGCTGGAGCCTGGATGTGTTCCCAAGGTTTTCCCTTCGGGTTTCTGGAACTCAGGGGTTTTCTGGGCTGGGGGAGAGCTGGGAAAAGCCAGGCAGGGCTGCAGATGAAAAATGTGGGGCTGTGCGCACACAAAATGTGGAAATGCACACACTCAAAATGTGGAAATGCATACACAAAATGTGGGGTTGCACACACTCAAAATGTGGAAATGCACACACTCAAAAAATGTGGAACCGTACACACAAAATTTGGGCTGCACACACAAAATGTGGAAATGCACACACACAAATTTTGGGGCTGCACGCACACAATTTGGGCTGCACACACAAAATGTGGAAATGCACACACACAAAATGTGGGGTTGCACACAGAAAATGTGGAAACGCACACACAGAATGTGGAAATGCACACAGAAAATGTGGAAATGCACACACGCAAATTTTGGGGCTGCACACACAGAATGTGGGAATGCACACAAAACGTGGGGCTGCACACACATAAAATTTGGGCAGCGCACTCGAAATGTGGAAATGCACACACACAAAATGTGGGGCTGCACACACAAAATGCGGAAATGCACACACACAAAATGTGGGGTTGCACACATAAAATGTGGGGTTGCACACACACAGAATGTGGAAATGCACAAACAAAATGTGGAAATGCACACATACAGAATGTGGGGTTGCACACACAGAATGTGGAAATGCACGCACACACAAATTTTGGGGCTGCACACACACAATTTGGGCTGCACACACAAAACGTGGAAATGCACACACACAAAATGTGGGGTTGCACACAGAAAATGTGGAAATGCACACACAGAATGTGGAAATGCACACACAGAATGTGGAAATGCACACACAGAATGTGGAAATGCACACACAATGTGGGGTTGCACACAGAAAATGTGGAAATGCACACACACGAATTTTGGGGCTGCACACACAAAACGTGGGGCTGCACCAGCAGCACCGGTGGCTTTGCCCCAGCTCCCCGCTCCTGCCTGGAGCTTTGGCTGCTGCTTTGGGGCAGGAGCAGGATTCCAAAGGAGACGCAGCTCAGGGAATGCTGCTGGAGCCTCCTCCCCGCCGGCAGTGGGGCTGGGATCAGCTTTTCTGGGTCTCCTGCTAAATCCCACATTCCCAAGGAGCCCTGGAGCCTGGAGCGCGTTCCAGAGCGGGGCCAAAGCCAACAATCCTCTCGAGTTTCAGGAAGCTGGGAGCTGTGGTTTAACAGGACAGGTGGCACAGGCGGCACAGGTGACACGCCGCAGCCAAGGCCAGCCCTGGCAGTCACCTGGGCACCTTGTGCTGTGGGATTGCTCAGGGTGGCTTCAGGGATTTGGGACTTTCTGGGCTCCTGGACTTGCAGCCAGCCCTGCTGGTGGGTGAACTTCCCACGCTGGCTCCTCCGGGGAATTCTGTTTCCTCCAGGGATTTCTGTTTTGTCCCCTGGCTCAGTCGTTCCCCCAGGCAGAGGGGAAATCACCCCATTGCTTCCCACAAAGGAACGGGGGAGAACTTTTCCAAGGCTGTTCCCAGTCCTGCACCTTGAGGTGAGGGCTGGGGGAGCACCTTATGTGCTGGAACTTGGACTTCCACGTTTTTCTGGAAGTCTCCAGGCTCTGGATGCCCCTCTGGAAGCAGCCCAGTGCCCACCCCCTTTCGTCCTGATCCCAGCTCCTCTTTTACCCCAGCTGCGGTGGTTTGGGGCTCCCGAGGAGAGCAGGGAATTGTCCTGGCAGCCCCTGGGAGAAGTTTGGCACCTCTGGCGGTGCCCGGGTCCCTCTCTCGGGGGATCCCGGGCTGCAGGAGCTCCTCCCCAGATGCAGGAGGGAAGGAAGGATGTGTTTTATCAAAGTCAGTCCCTGCTGTTTGAGTTCCTGCTCTGGAGCTTGATATCATCTCAAAACCAACACGGGAGGTAAACAATGACTCTGCTTTGCTTTGAGCCCTTTCTCTTTCCCCTCTCATTTAACTTTCCAATTGCTCCAAGTGCGGCTGGAGCCGGGAGTCCCTGCAGACGTGAGGATGTGCTCGGGGGAGCCTCTGCTGCCCGGCCCTTCCTGCAATCCCGCCGAAGCCGAAAAGAGCAGGAAATATTTTTCTAAGGCAGCCAAAAAAAAAAAAAAAAACAACAACAAAACCCGCGAGTCCTCCTTTAATAATAACCCAAGGTGTGAAAAACCCCTCTGGTATTTATGGGCAGATGTGATTCAGGACTAATAAAGACCTGAGAACCTGTCAGGAGGTCACGGGGATCAATGAATCATCTGCCAGAGCCCGTGGATTTATCGAGCTGAGCTCACCCCGAGCTGAAGCCATCGCTGTTCGATGCTGGGCTCCGGGGACACCGAAGGAGCCCCAAGCGTCCCCAAGAGGAGCAGAGACCTGGAGGGACTTCACCGGGAAGGAAACCTGAGCTGCCAGGAGCCAGGGCTGCAGCTCGCAGGAGGAAATTGATATTTCTGTCGAGCCGTGCAGAGAAAACAAATCTCACCCCCAGGAGCCGCCTTCAAAGGGAAAAAAACTTCCTGCCCTGGGAGCTGCCAAGGGCTCGGCGTTAACGTGGCACCCACGGGGCTGGGGAGAGCCTCAGGGAGCCAGGGCAAGGTTTGGGGTGGGAGGGACCTCCAAGCTCATCCAGTTCCACCTCCCACTGTCCCAGGCTGCTCCAAGCCCAGTCCGACCTGGCCTTGGACACTTCCAGGGGCAGTCACAGCTTCTCTGGGAATTCTGTTCCATGATCGGGGGAGAATTCCTTCCCGATATCCACCTAAGTCCTTGTCCTGTGTCACCAGAGCCCCCCTGAGGTGATGTTCCCCGGTCTCCCCTCGTTTTGAAAATCCTCCTGTTGCTTTCACCAAACCCTTTCCCACTGCTCGTCTCCCTTCCCATGGTTTTCCTCCTCTGCTTTCCTCCCCTCTCCTCTCCCACTCTCCCTCGCTTGAAATCCATGGAAAAAAAAGAAAAAAAAAAAAAAGTGCAACCTCCCCAAGACAACATCTTGGCAAAGTCATAACTTGTTAAGCGTCGCAATTAAAATACTTCTTTCATTAACTTGGAAATGATGTTCCTTCCTGAGTTATACCGGAGATTTTTAATTTTTTTTTTTTTTTTTTTTTTGTTTTCCCCCCCTCGCTAATTAAATTGCCGGTTTCAACAAAACTGCTTCAGACCCATGGGATCCCAGGCTGATGGAGAACCAGCAGAGCAGGAAAATCCTTCTCCAAAGGGACCCGTTCCAGGCCCTGTCCCGCTCTGCCATGTGGAGCATCCTCCCAAAGCAGCAGCAGGACCCAAACGTCCCCAGCTCCTGGGAATTGCGGGAAAAGGAGGAATCTTTTCTTGCTGGCGGTTGGGAGATTTCCCTGCAGGGCTGCAGGGTCCTGACAGGGAGGTTTTCCACAGGAGCCGCGTCCTGGAAGCGCAGTTTTCCGCACGGGGGTGTTAAAGGAGTTTTGGCATCGGGAATGGCGCAGCGCTGGCTCTGTCCCGGTGGCTTTCCCAGAGATTTGTCCTTCCTCAGGGAAGGCTGCCGCAGGATCAGGGAGCTCCGCTGGCTTCTGTTTGAGCAGCTGCCGGACTTGGTCCTCAGGATTCCTTGGAATGTTGTTCCGAACTCATCCCTGGGGGGCTCTGGGGGTGATTCCCCTCAAACTCATCTCCCCACCTCTGAGTGTCTCCTTGGGTGTTGTCAATCACCCTTTAGGGAAACCTTTAATCCCCCGGATCCCTTCCCTGCCCATTCCCGTGTGCTCCCAGTTCCCAGCTCCTCCCACACTGGGGGGTTTGGGCTCTGCTGCCCTGACTGCCCCACCAGCTCCTTCTCCCTGTGTTTCCAGCATTCCTGGTGGGATGAGGGGGAGCAGGACTCATGGGGTGCCCCTGGGACCTCTCAGGCCTTGACACCACAAACCCTGGCTGTGCTTCCCATTCCCACTCCCATTCTCTTTCCCATTCCCATTCCCATTCCCATTCCCATTCCCATTTCCATTCCCAATCCAATTCCTATTCCTATTCCTATTCCTATTCCTATTCCTATTCCTATTCCTATTCCTATTCCCATTCCCACTTCCACTCCCACTCCCACTCCCATTCCCACTCCCATTCTCATTCTCATTCCCTGCTCCCATTCCCATCCCCACCCCATCCCACTCCCACTCCCATTCCCATCCCCATTCCCCATCCCCATCCTCATTCCCATCCCCATCCCCATCCCCATCCCCATCCTCATTCCCCATTCCCATCCCCATTCCCATTCCCATTCCCATTCCCATCCCCATCCCCATTCCCATCCCCATCCCCATCCCCATCCCCATCCCCATTCCCATTCCCATTCCCATTCCCATTCCCATTCCCATCCCCATTCCCATTCCCATTCCCATTCCCATTCCCATTCCCATCCCCATTCCCATCCCCATCCCATCCCCATCCCCATCCCCATCCCCATCCCCATTCCCATCCCCGTTCCCATCCCCACTCTCCCATCCCCATCCCCACTCCCATCCCCATCCCCATCCCCATCCCCATCCCCATTCCCATTCCCATTCCCATCCCCATCCCCATCCCCACTCTCCCATCCCCATTCCCATCCCCATTCCCATCCCCATCCCCATTCCCATCCCCATTCCCATCCCCATTCCCATTCCCATTCCCATTCCCATTCCCATCGCCACTCTCCCATCCCCATTCCCATCCCCATTCCCATCCCCATTCCCATTCCCATTCCCATTCCCATTCCCATCGCCACTCTCCCCATCCCCATTCCCATCCCCATTCCCATTCCCATCCCCATTCCCATCCCCATCCCCATTCCCATCCCATTCCCATTCCCATTCCCATTCCCATTCCCATTCCCATTCCCATCCCCACTCTCCCATCCCCATTCCCATTCCCATCCCCGTTCCCGTTCCCGGGATTGCGGCCGGCCGTCCCTGCGGCTCTGGGTGTGCAGTTCGGAGCCAGGACAGCCCTGTGCACGCTCCACCCCTCCAAAATCCAGGGAAAAACCCTTTCAGAGGCACCGGCGGCATATTATGGGCTGTTCCCTCTCCTCCCGGTGTCCCTCGTTAGCCCCAGCGCAGGGAACCCCAAACCACCCCAAAATCTCCTCCTCTGGCGGGTTTCCTCCCAAACCGTTGCCGTTTTCAATCCTTTTATTTCGGTTCCCTGTGCCGTGCGGCTCTCCGGGGGCCGTGAGCGGGCCGGGCCGGGCCGGGCCTGGCTCAGAGCGCCCGGGGGCTCTGGGTGGCCCCGGGATTTAGCGGGAGCATCCGCGGGGTTAATCCCGAGCTGCTGCGCCGGGCGGCCCCGGCCAAACCTGTCACAAGGGATTGAGGCAGGGAGGAGTGAGGGAGCTGAGCTGAGCTGAGCTGAGCTGAGCTGAGTGGATAAGTGGAGCCGCCAGCCCGGGCGTTGATTTTAGGATGGATTCAGGCTGTGGCACTCCTTGGGATCCCCGGGAAGGTGACGCCCCTGCCTGGGGACATTTTCCTCTCCTTGGCACACACCCGTGTGTTTATTTTCCTGCTCGTATCCTCACTTTTGATGAGGCTTTCTGCACCTCCAGGAGGCTTTTGAAAGAGCAGAACCCCACGAGGAACAGGTTTTAAAAGTCCCCTTTAAAGACCCATTTTTAAAGGGGCTTTTCAAGCCCAGGTCGGATGAGACTTGGAGCAACTGGGACGGTGGAAGGTGCTCAGGGCAGGGTGGGATGGGATGGGATGGGATGGGATGGGATGGGATTTAAGGTCCTTCCAAACCCAAAGGGGATTTTGTGATTTCAGACCTAGCCAGGCTGAGCTCACGGCTCACTCAGTCGGCCTGGGAGAGGTGTTCCAGTGTCCTGCTCTTCTCTGGGAATTCTCCAGTAATTTCCTTCAGCTCGAATCCGAGTGCGGTGGTGGAATGATGAACTCCAGGGCTGTCCTTCTGTGCTGCTTTCCAAGGGGAATCTCGCTTCTGGAACGTTCTGGGGCTTCTGTCTCTACACACAGGGTGCTGTGCCCTGGAATGCGGACACTCCCGACTTTTGCTGCCGGAGGTCTCCAGAACCCCTGGGCTCGTCCCTGTCCCTCTCTCTATCCCTGTTTTCCCCATGCAGAACTGGAATTTCTCCTCCTTTCTGCCAGCACCTTGCAAAGGGTGCTCGATGTCACTTCTCCGGTTGGGAGAGGAGGGAATCTGGGAGAGAATCTGGGAAAGGAGGGAATGTGGGAAAGGAGGGAATCTGGGAAGGGAGAGAATTTGAGAAAGGAGTGAATATGGAAAAGGAGGGAATCTAGAAAAGGAGAGAATCTGGGAAAGGAGGGAATCTAGAAAAGGAGAGAATCTGGGAAAGGAGGGGATTTGGGAGAGGAGGAAATCTGGGAAAGGAGTGAATTTGGGAAGGGAGTTAGGGTTTGGAGTAAGGAGTAAATCTGGGAAAGGAGGGAATGTGGGAAAGGAGGGAATGTGGGAAAGGAGGGAATGTGGGAAAGGAATAAATCTGGGAAAGGAATAAATCTGGGAAAGGAAGGAACCTTGGAAAGGAAGGAATCTGGGAAAGGCGTGAATGCGGGAAAGGAGGGACTCTGGGAAAGGAATAAATCTGGGAAAACGAGTGACTAAATCCCCCCCCTGAGCCTTTGCTTTGCTGTTGTCCGGGGCACTTGGAACGGGGATTTTTCCAAGGAGCTGCTTGGCGGCCTCCGGAGCCGCCACAAAGCGGGAACGGCGTGTCCGGTCTTGTCCCTGTGGCTGTTTGCTCCCTGCTGCAGCCCTGGCAGGGAGCAGCGTGCCCAGGGCCACCGGGCACCCCGGGGCTGCCGGCCCGGGCATGCCGCGATGGACCAGGGCTTGCCCTGCCTTGCCCTTCCTGGCGACATTCCCGCCTCTCCGGGGACAGCTGGAGCTCAAATCCCAATTTTTCCCGTCGCAAAGAGGCGGGATTTTGGAGGCTGGCCGTTAAATCAGCTCCCCGGCGCGGGTTTGTCCGGCTGCAGTGGGCTGCTGCGGCGGTGCCAGCTCAGCTGATGGGATTTGTTGGCTCTGCCGGAGCTTTTTTCGAGGCTTGGGATGGTTTTTTTTTTGCGCTCCGGGGTTTCGTCACGAACCCGGCTGTCAGTCACCTGTAGGCGAATGACTCTCCAAAAACCCAGCCCTAGATTGGAGAGATGGGAGGAAATGATAAGCAGCTCTTCTTGTCCTAAAACCCTGCTTTTTTTTTTCCACTCTCTTCATTTAATGGAACACCGGGTAAATAATCATTGGCCTCCCATGGCGCAGAGAGTGGGCGTGGAGGGTGGCCGGGGAAGGGTTTCAGTTCTGCCAGAGGTTTCCATGGGCAGCCAGGACTGCCCCTGCCACATTCCTCCAGCTGGAGGGTGCCAGGGGGGGTTCCCAAGGGTGAAAATTCCCCTGAGCTGCTCCGGGGGCTCTGCCCTGCCTGGAGAGGAGGTGGGATGGGAATTCCCGTCCCCTCCACACCTCTGGCTGGTGGTGGACAGAGCCCATGCGGGCTCCCACCCTTCGGGGCTGCCTGCAAACACGGCTGGGGTTCCCCTCTGGCTGCTCACGGGGGTGGCTCTGATTCCCAGCAGGAATTGCTGAGCAGGGTGAATTTCTCTGCTGCAGCAGCCGTGGGCTGGGAGCTGCCCCTCTCCTCCTGGCTGGAGACTGAGCCTTCAGCTGGGGCTTCAACCCCAAATCCCAGAGCTGCCACAGGGCCGGCAGAGGTTTGGAGGGCAGCAGCTGAGCAGGGTGAGGCGATGCCCCTTTCCCAGAGCAGCCAAATTCCCACCGGGAAAGGGGAGCTTGGGGGTTTAATTTGGGTTTAAAATGCTGTGGAGAGGGACAGAGCAAATCCTCCGTCCCTCGGAGCCTTCAGCGGGAGCCGGCAGCTTCCTGAAATCCCTGCTGCCGCTGCCCACCGAGCTGATCCACACAAGGCACCTTCCCAACCCTCCTGGCCACGGGAATTCCCGGAAAAAGCAGCTCCCGGGGAGGCTGGGGTCCATCCTGGGAGCAAATCCTCCCGTGCTGGGCTGTCCCCTGGGGCTGGCTCTCCAGGAACGGGCTGATCCCAGCTCACAGCTCCTTTCCCCACCCCCGTGCTCCAACCGCTGTCACTTTTCTCCTCTTCTCCCCCCCCCCCGCTCCTTTCCAAGCGTTTTTCTCCGACAGTTGCTTGTTATAATTAGGATTTTTATTTTTTTAAAATTATTTTTATTTTATTTTTTTTCCCCTCCCTCGCCTCCCTGGCTGTTGTTACCTGTCCCAGCCCCGAGGCAGCCAGCTCGGAAATGCGTTCGCTGGGGTTTGCCCCGGCCTGTCCCGCGCATCACCCAGAGGACGCTGCCTGCATCTGTTTGGCATCCAGGCAGGGCTGCGGCTTTCGGAGCTTCCTCCCGCTCCTCCCTCGCCTCCTTTTCCAACATCTCCCGCTTAAAACGACGGAGGAACGGGCGGGGGGGAGTGATGTCCTTGGTGCTCCTCGGGTGCGCGACCCCCCAAAAACCCCGGCGGGGCTCTCTGCCTGCGGGTGGGATTTGGGTGATGCTGGCTGTTTGTTTGTTCTTTTGTTCTTCAGCAGCTGAAAACGAGCCTCCGAGTACCCCAGGGCAGGGTCGGGTTGGACATGAGGAGGGATTTCCCGGTGGAAAGGGTTTCCCGGCGTTGGCGGGGGCGGCCCAGGGAGGTTCGCAGTCCCCGGAGGTGTCCGAGGAAGGGCTGGGTTTGTCACTCGGCTCTGGGCTGGGGACAAGGTGGGGAGAGCTCAAACGGATGATTTTGGAAGCCTTTCACAGCGCATCCCGCGGTTAGATGGAGAATTCCCAGCTTCTCCCTGGGAATATTCAGCCCTCAGCCAGCTCAGGGCGGGCAGATTCGTTCCCAGTGCCTCGGATTTTTCCATCTCCGCCTAATAACATCTTTAGCTGTGTGTAATTAACTGGGGAGTGATAGGCTTGTAATTACCCTGGGAGAAGGATTGCGCTTATCTTCATCTCGGGAACTTTATTAACCAGGAGGTTCTGGACCATTTTGGGATGTGTTGAAATGTCTGAAGCAGTCCCGGAGCCCCGCAGGGCCCCTGGGTGTCCCCAGGAGCAGAGGGCCCAGGGACAAATCCACGCTTCTCATCCTTCCTCAAAACTCTTGGATCTCCCAGTTTTTTTGGTGATTTTGGGAGGCATTTTGCAGGGGTGGGAAGGAGGAAATCTGTGCTCGACCCGTGGTGGCTGTGCCGTGTAGCGAAGGGGCTCCTAAACCTCTTTTAGGTTTAAGTTTTAGGTTTGTTGTTTAGTCCGTTTTTAAAAGCCTCTTTTTAGTTGGGTTCCAAGATGGGAAACGGCCCTGGAATTTGGTTAGTGAGGCTTCTCCTGTCGGAAATGTGATGGAACCATCCCAAATCTGGGGTGTGTGCTGTAGGAACCTTGTAGAAACGAGGGGTCTGGCTCGTGGGGCAGTAAATTCAGAGCTTCTGGGATTTTTGGTGTTCAGCTCTCGCCGGTTTGTCCTTGTGATTCCCCTGACTGGGAAACACGAACAGAATTGGTCAGAGGGAGATAGCTCAGAGCCTTTCTGAGATGTTTTGAGACAAATAAAACCCTACCAGGTGTCCTAGGGGCTGAGAGCCTGGGCTGGTGGCAGAGGTCGATGTTTTCTGAGGATTTCCTGCCCTAATTTTGCTCTCTGCATCCCAGGAGCAGCGTTTCCCCTTGGATTTGGGGAACACCTTGGAGAACAGAACCCCTGAGTTTTCCTCTCGGGGATTTGCTTGAGGTGGATCTCGGGGATCATTTAGAATCGTCCTGGTGGCTTGAACTCGGAAATCCTGGACGCTGGGGTGTTGGGTTTTGTGTCTGAGTGAGTCCAGGACTTTTTGGGGACTTGCGCTGCTCTGAAAGGCTCCCGGGGCAGGCTGGACGCAGGATTGGGGCGAGAATTCGAGTTGGGCTGGAGGATTGAGGTGAGAATTCGAGTTGGGCTGGAGGATTGAGGTGAGAATTCGAGTTGGGCTGGAGGATTGAGCTGTAAACGAGGTGGGAATTCGGGCTGGATGCAGGAGTCGGCTGTAAATGGGGTGAGAATTCCCCTCCGGGTCCAACCGATGTCCCAGGTGTCACCCACAGGTGACTTCAGGTGTCCTGTGGACACCCGGGCATCCTGAACCTTGGAACAGCGAGGTGGTGCCCAGGTTAATAAATGCGAAGGTAATTGGTGAACGAGGGGAAAAAAAAAAAAAAAAAAAAAGGAAAAAACCCCAGACCGGTTAAATAATTTATCTGGTAATTAATTATTTTTGCCCTGTCGTTTGAGGCGTTAAGGGAGGAAGAATGGGTCATTGATTGGGGCACTGCTCTGGAAAAGGAGCTTGGGCTGTTCCCTGGCTTGGAGAAACCTGGGAAAGTCATTTCATCTCTTCGCGGTGCTCTGAGGCTAATTATAATAAATTCTAATGATGTCATTATAATGAATTCAGTAACTGGAGCGTCTCTCGGGGAAGAAAACACCTCCGTACGCTGCGAGTCGAATATCGATCATATTGGGAGCCAGCGTGGGACAGGGACGAAATGATGGGACACCACGGAATTAGAGAATATCCTGCACCGAAGGGACACAAACCCTCGCATTTAAATGGGCGTTTAAGACACTTCCAGCTCGAATTAAGCGGTTTGTGATGCTGCTGTGCGGGTGGAGAGGGCCGGGCTGGGAACACAAACCCTCCCGGGCTACCCCAAACGATCCTAATGAGCGTTAACGGCTCGAATTTATAAACGCTCACCAGTTGAACACAGGTTTTTATCAGGATTGTTACCCTGAGGGGTGGGATCTTGGTCTTTTCCATTTTTTTGATGTCTCCCGATCCGGCCTGGGACCTTCTTTGTGTTCAGACCCGGTTGTTGGGCTCGCTGAGGGATGCTGACCTTGAAGAGATTAAATGAGGTGCTAAAGACAGATAAAAACACACACACACACAAAAAAAACCCGAATAAATAAGTGGGGATAAATTTCCCTCCCTGCCTGAGGGAAAACCGCGTGGAAAGGAGATTTTTATTGCTGAAACCACAGGGCTCCGTAACGACCCGGAGCCTGAGGCCACAAGATTGCCCTGGAAGGTGCCAGAGCTTTCCAAATCCCGGGATTTTGCATCCTCCCAAAGCCGGAATGCTCAGGGCACCGAGGCCTTCTGGCTCTGCCGGAATTCTGAATTTCAGCGAAAACGAAGCATTTGAGGACAAAATTCCAGCGGGGTGCTTTTTTTTTTGTTATTTTTTTCCCCTTTGTGGGGCAGACTCCTCGCCTTTTCCCCCTTTTCCTCTGACGGCAGCCGGTGCCTCCTCTGGGGCCCGGAGCCGTGAGAGGTTTGGGGGCTCGGGGTGAATCCCCGCTGTCACCTCCAGCCCTGGCTGTCCCCTGCCTGCTCCCGGCGCTGGCACTTCCCAGCCTACGTGCTGAGCCGGGGAGTTAAAAAGGTAAAACGCGAAACCTGATCCCTCGGTGACCTGTCTAATCCTGCTCCGCGGCACAGCCGGAGCTGAAATTCTCGTCCTGCCAAACAATGACTCGAGGAGACGACAGGAGGAAGATGAGAATCTGCGGGGATTTATTTGTTGGGTTTTTTTTTTTCTCTCTCTTCCCCCACTCCATCTCCTGTCTTTTTCGCGGCTGAACGCTGCCAGCTGGAAGGCAGCGGGGGCCAGGAGGAGTTTGGGGCTGGATCCTGCTTGGTGGGAGAGTTGGGAAGAGTTTTAGGCAGCCCAGCCTAAATCTGCTGTCCTGGAGGTGAACCGCCCCAACGTGAGCAGTGAAACACTTCAATTCCACAAAAGCTGCTGGATATTGCGGGATTAAACCCAGGGAGCTCCCAACAATTCCCAGATATTTCCACGTCGGGCTGGAAAGGAGTTTTTTGGCGTTTTTGGGCTGTGTTGGGAGAGGCTCCTGTGGGACAGCTCTGACCCTGCCTGGGTCACCCCTGGGCTTCCCAGGCTGCTGCTGCCTCTCCATAAATCCAGGACTGCTCCTTCCTCCCCCTGGATCTTGTGCTGGATCTGGGAACTCCTTGGGATTGTGTAGGGCCGGGAGCTGGACAATGGGGTGGTTTGGGTTCGATTGGACCTTAGAGATCATCCCAAGGAGAAGATCCCTGTGAGTCCCTTCCACCTCAGCATTCCCTGAGCTGTCCCAAGTGTCCGTGTCCATATCCAGGGCTGTGGCTGCGGGATTTTCCCGCTGTTCCTTGTGCTGTGCTGGTATCCATGTGCAAAATCCTTCATGGACATTTTGGGGCTCCCTAGGAGACTTTTTTCTCTAGGCTGGTGTTGAGGAAAAACTTCCCTGTCCCGAGCCTTGACACCAAACCCACCTGCAACGGGATATTTTGGGAAAGCAAAGGATAAATTGGGAAAGCAGCCTCCTCAATGGGAAGCACCTTTGATTCCGGGGGTTCTGCTCTGTTGGAATTCCAACACCTGGGTCAGAGGGAGAGAGCCGTTCCCACAATCTGTGTTGTCCTCACTCCTGGACACTTCCCTGCTGTCCAGGCTCTGTTTTCCCCTGTCCCAAAACCTCCAAACTGGAATTGAACCAAACCTGCTGAGCAATTCCCAGCTCCGTCCCTCAATCTTCTGCCTGGATCCCACGAGTCCCTTCCTTGTTTTTTTTAGGCACAGCACCCCTCAATCCATCTGGGCTTGTCAGTCCTGCGGATGAGGGTGGCACCGGGTCACGGAGAGGGAAGGCTTGGAGGAACGTGGAATTAATCCAAGGTCAATTCCGTGTCATGCTTTTACTCGGGGTGTCCCCAGGAGCAGCAGCCCCTGAGCTGAAGGGTGGAGGCTCTTTGGGCTTTGGAGCTGTTTGGGGTTTGGAGCTGTTTGGGGTTGGGATACTCTTTGGGGTTTGGAGTTGTTTGGGATGTGGAGGGTGCTTTGGGGTTTGGATACTCTTTGGGCTTTGGATACTCTTTGGGCTTTGGAGGGATTTGGGCTTTGTAGGGTGCTTTGGGGTTTGTAGGGTGCTTTGGGGTTTGTAGGTTGTTTTGGGGTTTGTAGGGTGCTTTGGGGTCTGTAGGGTGTTTTGGGGTTTGTAGGGTGCTTTGGGGTTTGTAGGGTGCTGTGGGGTTTGGAGGCTCTTTGGGGTTTGTAGGGTGCTTTGGTTTTTGGAGGTCCTTTGGGGTTTGGAGGCTGTTTAGGATTTGGAGGCTGGAGTTTGGAGAGTGTTTTGGGGGTTCGGAGGCTCCTTGGGGTGTGGAGGTTGCTCTGAGGTTTGGAGGCTCTGTCTGGAGCTCTCCCCTGTCCCAGCCGCATCCAGCAGCAAACGCTTCTCACGGAATTCCTGCAGCCCGGGCTCTGTAATGGAAAATGTGCCCCACCTTGGACGCTCCGGGATTACTCACGGGTGCAACGCCGGTAATTAAGAGAGTTAAGCCCGGCTTTATTGCCTGTCACTTATCGCCCAGCCACCGGAATATCTGAGGGATGCATCAGCGGCCGGATGTGCCCGGTTCCCACCCGAGGGGACCGAGGTCACCTGCCCCTCCAGCACCGGGGATCCAGCCGCTCCTGCCCGCTTTAAACGGAATTTTGCCCAAAATAGTTTCGGCTTTGACACCCTCTGGGGATGAAGCGAAACCCCGCAGGGCGGCGAGAGGCGAAATCTCTGCTGGGTTTGGTCTCCGTGGAACCTTCCAGCAGCTCCTGACTGCTGCTGCCACCAGAAAACGCTCCCAGGATTCATCCCGCTCGGAACCAACGCCGGCTCCTCGCTGCCAGCCCGCAGGGGAGGCTCTGCCAGCCGTGGGATTTGCTGATTCAGCTGTTAAAAGGGAATTTGGAGGCGCCCAGGGAGCAGGGTTACAACACCGGGGGCTGGAATTTGCAAATCGAGCAGCTCTGAGCCGCGGTTCGAATCTTATTCCTCAGTTTGGTCTCTGCCCTTCCATCTCCTCCTCAAGAGGAGTTTTATTTCTTATTTTGGAGGCTGAGGCACCGCATCTCGGGGATGGGGGGCTCCAATGCTGAGAGAATTCCAAGGGGTGTGAACTCAATACAAACTCAATTATTGAAGAAATAAGGGAAAGGGGAAAAAAAAAAAAATCGAAGTATTTGGGACCTAAAAGAGCGCGTGGCTCTTTCTTGATGCGCGCCAGGAGAATGGTGATTTCTGGAGGTCAGGGTTTCCAGGGATGCAGAAAAGTCCCAGGGAATGGGTTTGGCTTCGCCTCTTTCCAAGCCTGCAGTGACTCACCTGCGGGAGAACTGGGCAGGGACGGGGTTGGAAGGGGATGAGATTTAATGTCCCTTCCAGGCCGAAGCATTCCCTGACCCCGTTGTGCAGTGTGGGCGGGAGATGGCTCTCCCTTCGGGTTGGGATGCTGAAGGAAAGGGAGATGCTCTTTCCCGGCAGGAATTTTGTTCCCCAGAGCAGTCGGTGTGTCAGCCAGAGCCTCGGTGAAACCACAACCGAAGGCGGAGCGGCGCCAGAGGGGTTTTGGGGATGGGGTTCCGTGTGAGAGGGTCTGAGGGGTGAGCAGCGATTTACAGCAATGCCTTAAAAAATAAAACGGAAAAAAAAATGATTGAATTCCTTTTCCAAGGTGTTTGTGTCCGTCCTGGCCGAGCCTGGAGCAGCCAGGGATGTTCCTGCCCTGCGGCCACCCCAATCCCTCTTCCATCCCATCCCACCCCACATCCCATTCCCTGCTCCAGCATTCCCATCCTTCCCCCGCATCGAGGAAGCGAAATTCCCGCGGAGCCCCGGCCGGGCCGGGATTCCGGGATTCCCGGATTGGTTCCCATCCCCCTGCCCGCGCTGCCCCCGCCCCAGCCCTGGCCTTTTGTGGGGATTTATAGAGCCGGGCGGGCTGGGAACAAGCCGCAGACAGCACGGGGATGTGCCGCGCATACTAATGCCGAGATGCTGCCCCTGCCCCCGGGGCACGGCCGGGTCAGCCCGGGGCTGCACACCGCACCCGTGCGCTCCTCGCACCCCGGAGACGTGTCCGCCGCGAAATCTGGCTATAAAATGCCGCTCGCCTCCGCGATTCTGCTTCTCTGCCCTTAAAGAGGGGAAAAAAATAAAAAAAAAAAAAAATCCCAAATCCGTTCCTTGCCGTTGCTGGTTTCTGAGTGGAGTGAGGAAGGTGGGATGGAGGCAGAGGGAGGAGAGGTGACCCCAGCGTTGTGGGGAGCAGCTGGGTTTGTTCAAAAGAGGGATCTGAGCCTCCTTGGCGGGAGGGCGAGGAGAGGAAAAGTCTTTCCACCAAAGCTTTGGGAGCGCAGGAGCCCGTTCCTGGCTCTGGCACGGATCCCTCCGGCCTGGCACAGCCAAATCCTGCAGCCCCTGCACACTCACAGACCCACTTTGGCCAATTTCTGGTCGCATTTGGGTGATTTTTTGGTGCTACCTGGCCCTGGCTGTGGCGGCAGGGAGGTGGCTCTGCTTTGGGCGAGGTGCAGAGGTGGGCGGTGATTTATGCCCACGGCAGAGAGGTTCCAAAACATCCCGTTTTTATGGCATCCCCTCTGGCCTGCAGCCCGTTTCCTCCTCGTGTTACATCTTGTCTGCTGCCTCCGGGACAGCTCTGGGGGCAGGGATTGTCGTTCTCTCTTGTCCCGGGCTGCTTTCCGCCTTTCCCCCGCGCTCAGGGCGGTGAAACGCAGGAGGAACGCAGAGAGTTTGGAGCAGGAGACAGGAGCGGAGCAGGATTGATCCCTGTGCGTGTCCCAGGGCCTGCTTGGACATCCCCAGCCGGGCTGGTGCCGCTGGGATCCAAGTAAAGGATTTCCTCCCCGGGGCTTGGAGGTGATGAGCGCTTTCCGAGGAAGAGGTGTTAATTAACTCGTCACTGATGGCCTCTGATTGCTGGGGAAGCGCTGGATGTGAGCTGGGGCTGGGCACAGCTGGATGTGAGCTGGAGCTGGGCACAGCTGGATGGGGTCACTGGGGCTGGGCACAGCTGGATGTGAGCTGGGGCTGGGCACAGCTGGATGTGAGCTGGGGCTGGGCACAGCTGGATGGGTCATTGGAGCTGGGCACAGCTGGATGTGTCTCTGGAGCTGGGCACAGCTGGATGTGAACTGGAGCTGGGCACAGCTGGATGGGGTCACTGGAGCTGAGCACAGCTGGATGGGTCTCTGGAGCTGGGCACAGCTGGATGGGTCACTGGAGCTGGGCACAGCTGGATGGGTCTCTGGAGCTGGGCACAGCTGGATGCAGTCACTGGAGCTGGGCACAGCTGGATGCAGTCACTGGAGCTGGGCACAGCTGGATGGGGTCACTGGAGTTGGGCACAGCTGGATGTGAGCTGGGGCTGGGCACAGCTGGATGGGGTCACTGGAGCTGGTCACAGCTGGATGGGTCATTGGAGCTGGGCACAGCTGGATGTGAACCGAGGCTCTGCGGCCCCATCGCCTCTCTGGTGGTTCCACCTCCATCCAGCAGCCCCGAGCGTGCCCAGCCCTGGGATGTGTCTCCGTGGTGGGATCTGCTCCCAGAAAAGCCTGGCTGTGCCAAACCCGAGCCCAGCAGCAGGGAAAGCTCCCGGAGCCCCTGCAGGGCCGAACCCCTGCAATGGCCACGCTCAGCACCCAGCCCCCTTCCCTTCACATCCCTGAGGCCCGGAGACAGTTCGGGCTGGGATGGGGCCTGCAGGGAACCTGGGGAGGGGACAAAAGGCAAAACCAACCAGAAAACCCTCCAAGAGCACAAAAGAGCCACCAAAACCCCCCCATCCCCGCTCCTTTGTGTTCCCAGGCCAGAACCCCCATCCCTGCCCGGGGGAAGCCAGCCCGGCCCCGCTGGTGCCACGCTGGGAGCTTTGAGCTCTAATTGGGGTGGCCTCGATTTCCCAGGCCCTGTGAGCCTGGCAGGGGCTGCAGATGTCCCCGAGGTGCGGGAGCAGGGCTGGGACAGGCCGGGATGCATCCAGGGGCCCTGGCAGAGCGTTCCTGGCTCCCGGCCCGGCAGTGCCGGAGGGCAGAGCCGGGGGGGAGCGGAGGGGCAGGAAAGGAAACCACCTTCAAAAGGATGTGCCGGGCTTTTTTTGGAGGGGTTTTGTTATTGTTATCGAGGGGAAAGGTGCTGGGCTGGTGAGGATTCCTAACGAGCTTTGCTTTAGGAAATCCCTCCTCTGGCACTGAATCCAGAAAAGTTTTTATCCTTGCCTGATAGAAATCCGTTTGTGTCACGTTGTGCGCTGCTCTGGCGTTCCTGCTCGTTCCGACACCAGTCCTGGGGATGTTGTTGGTTTTCCAACTCGATTTTTTGGGAGCTGTCTGCCCTCCTCACCCCCAAGCTGCTCCCTTCCACCCCTTCTCCAACAGAAAATGACTTTAGAGCTGAAATCGAGGCTGCAAACTTAGAAATGAGAGGGAATCTCTGTGCCCAGAGTTTCTGAAGGGGCCGTTTGAAGAGCTGTCCTGCTTTGGGGATGGTTGCGGTGTGTGTGCTCCTGTTCCCGTTCCTGGGGAGGGGAGCAGTGCCCTGCAGGGAATTTCGGTGCCCTAAAGGCGAATCCTGCGCTGCTTTTGCCAGGAAAGCTGAATTTGGATCCCTTGGGTACCTTTGGGCTGTCGGGGGATTCCACGGCAGTCTGCAGCAGCCCGGAGCCAGGGGCACTGTCCCACACCTGGTCACCTTCTCCATCACCCAGAGCTCCCCTCCTGCCCCACCCTTTGAAAGACTTTCCACAGGACCTGGGGAGGATCTGAGTGGATGTGTCCCTGTTTTTTTATAACCCCACGTATTTTTACATCCCCTCTCGGTTTTACACCCCCACCGGTTTCCACGTCCCCACTTGCCCTCAGACGCTCCCCGAGCTCAGGGTGCCCAGGGAGGTCTCTGAGGGGCTTTTTACCCCCAAACTCCCGTCCTGGGCTCCATCCCTGCGGGTTTTCCAGCCATCCCTGCAGTGCTGCTGGGGCTGGGGCGCTTCCCAGTCCAACCTGGGGGTGACCCTGCTGCTGGTGGGGAGAGGATGAGGAGGAGCTGGGAGCCTCCAGGGAGAGCCCTGCTCCCTCCCTGCTCCTCGGGAGAGCTTCAGAAATCCCTGCCTGGGATTTTCGCTGTGCCTCTCCCCGCTTTTGGCCCGGAGCCTCCGGCAGCTCCTGTTTTTTTGAGCACAAAGCTGTGTTTGCAGGTGAAACCTTACCCCGGGAGCCGGCCCTGCTCCCCTCCCTCCTCGGCCAGCCCAGGGCTGGCGCTTTGGGAGCGGATGTGGGAGTTTCCGCCTCCTGGCCTTCAGGTAACTCACCCACCTGCGGCCCCGGAGTTAAACCCAAACCTGTTTTTGCGGCGGCAAAAAAGAAAAAGAAAAAAAAAAAAAAAACAAAAAAAAAAAGAAGAAAAAAAAAAAAAGAAAATAAAAAAGAAAAAAGAAGCTGTGCGGAACTGGGCTGGGTTTGCAGGAGCCACTTTCCAGCAAATCCTTGATGGAAACCTGCCGGTGCCCCCCTCCCGCCGAGCCCCGGGGGCTGTGCTGGGATGGGCACGGCTGAGCACGGATTAACCCTTGCAGCTTTTGGGTCCAGCCGTGCCCAGGGACCTGCGGCCCTGCGCCCCACAGCTTTCGGGGTGCCAGCTGGGAGAGGGAGCTGTGCCAGCAGCGTGAAACTCTTCTTGGAGGGGGAATTCTCCCCCTTAGCTGTCGGCTTGAGCCTCCCAGCCCCACCGAGGGCAGCTTTTAGATGCAAATGCACTTTGCCTCCTGCTTTTTAATGTTTTACTTCTCGTAATTGCCGAGACCGGTTGTAATTTTGGGACGTGGCTGGCTTGCCGAAAACAGCTTCCCCTTGAAGGCGCTTCCCATCGCCGGGGAGATTTGAGACTTCTGATTTCTGCCCTCTCCCTTTTTTGAGTTTTTTGGGTTTTTTTTGGTTTTTTTTTTTTTTTGGCGTCTCAGGTTGAAGGAGGCAAAGGAGCCACCCTGGCTCACGTTAGTGCCGGAAAGTCCTGAGGCGCGGGGGTGAAAAATAACACGTGTTAACCTCTGAGGGCTGTGTTTGATTCTGTTGTGTTTTTTAGCCCGACTTTGCTGGGAAACAATCACCATTCGGGCCCAGGACAACAGCGGCGGCTGCGTCAGCCCCTGGAGCGGCTCCAGCCCGCTCCCGGCCCTCCTGGGTGCCTGCAGGACGCGCCGCCGCCTCGCCAGGGCTCTCCTCGCAGGGACGAGCTTTCCAAAACTCCGGCTCTTAACCCCGAGCCCGGATTGCAACACCGCAGCTCGCCCCCAAAAGCCGGGGAGAGCTCGGTGCGAGCTGTCGAGACGCGAGATGTTATCGTGGCTGTTGCACAACGCGTTGTTCCACCGGGGCTTTTCCTGCGGGAGCCGGGTTTGGGTTCGGGACGTGCTCTCCGCCCACCCCTCCAGCTGTGTCACCACCAGGAGACCTTCGGGTCCCTGGGCAGCGTCAGGGAAGGGACGCGGGCTGTCGGAGGTGTCAAACCTCCAGCCAGGTGTGTGCGGAGGCACGGAGGGGGAAGAGCAGCTCCTGTTGGAGCTGGTGCCGAAGCCATTTCAGCTCAGACCTCTTGGACAGCGGAGAATCCGGGACTCTGAGCCAATCCCGGGCTCCCCTGCTCTCCCTTTCTCCCTGAAAGCTCTGGATCCAGAGCTGGGGGGGAATCCCGGCTTTCACCCCGAGCCTGGAGGCCGCAGAGGGAAGCGAGGAGCCCACGCTTGCAGAACTCAGCGAGGCTTGAGGGGCTGGGGTGGTCTGTGGGGAGATCTGCACCTTTTTGGGCCCTGGGCAGGTTTGGGTGCCCTCGGGGCAGAGGGGCTCGGGGCAGGGCGGGCACTGGGTGGCAGCGGGCCGGGCGTTTCTGCTGGGGCAGTGAGCAATCTGATGGAAATGCCCCTTCCTCAGGGAGCTTTGGAGCTCCTGGCGTTGGGGCTGAGCCTCCTCCAGCCCCTTCCCCAGCAAACCACCGGAGAGGCGGCGGTGCCAGCCCCGAGGAGCGCAGGGAGGGGGGGACAGGGACGGGCAGAGCCGAAGGGACACCCAGGGACGCGTCTGTCACGCTGCTGCTCCGGGGCACGGCCGGGAGGAGGATCCAGCTCTCCCAGGGGTCGTAGGTGCCTGAACTCTGGCTGTGGCACCGATTTCCTCCTCCCCGCGGTTATTGGCTGCTCCGTCTGCGCGCTGACCTTGCTCTTGTTTAACTTGGCTGTGCCTGGCGCTGCTGCCTGTTCCCAGCCGGGGATTTTTTGTTTTTTTTTTACCTTGGTGCCAGTTGCTTTGGGGGAAAGGACATAACTCCCCTGACTTGTTTGGGTTGTGGGTCTCCCAACACCCCGAGAAGGAATATCCCAGAGCGCTCTCACCTTACAGAACACACCCTGGCAGAGATTTTCTGCCTGATCTTCCCTGGCGGAAAGGCGCCCAAATCGGAGATTTTCCTTTTTGCTTCCAAGGCATCCAAATCCTGAGTGCTCCGGGATCCCTTTGGGGCTGCTGGTGCCCCGAGGGATGAAATTCCTTCCGCTGAGCCAGCGGCCTGAAGCTGTGCGGGATGGCACGGGTCGGTTTTCCAGCAGGGAGGATGTGACCCGCGGGGATGCTGGTGCGAGGATCCCCAGGGGGAATCCAGAGACATTCCAGAGCGTGAGCTCCAGCTCCGAGCTCCCTGAGCCCGGCCCTCGGATGCCAGGGGTGCTGGGATGGTGGGAAAGCAGCGGCTGGATCTGCCGGGACGCCGTGGGGAGGCCGAGAGGGCACGGCCGCCATCCCGCGGGGGTGACAGCGGGGTGGCCGGGGCGGGGACACAGCCCCCGAGGGATCGTGCTGCCGCTCGCTGCTCTCCGCTCCATCCCCCCTGGAACCTGCGGCTCCCATCCCGGCGGTGTGTGGGCACGGCTGGCAGCGAGAAATAAACCAGAAAAAGATGAAAAACGCCTTTTTTTTTTTGGGTGGCGTCGCCTCCGGCCAGCGCCGGAGCAGGGAGCAGGGACACCCCAAAGGAAGGACGCTCCTGGCACCCTCCCGGGGCAGGGGGGAGCGCACCCCTGGGTGCCCACCCCAGCTCCCCGCGCGTCCCCAGGCGCCTCCCCGCCACCTCCAGCCCTCGGCGGGCGCTTTAACTCGCTTCCTCCGCCGCCGGGGGAACATGACTTTGCCCATTGAGGGAATTCAGCGGCGACAATGGCGAGTGACACAATTTCCCCCCGCGGGCACGCCGCGGCCGGGCCGGGGAGCGCTTCGGGGAGCATCTGCATGACAATGCGGCGGGCCGTGCTGCCATTAGCCGCCCTCTCGCTATTAGCACCTAATGAAAATGTAACCGTATTTAACCCCCCACAGCCCGAGATTAGCCAGAAAGGGGCCTAAGTGGATTTAATTCTTTTGTGCGGCCAGCATCGGGCTCTCCATTTCGATGGCCCCCGTCGCCTCTTCCCCTCTCCAGCGGGAGAGGGAGGCAGGGAAGCTGGGGAAGGCTAACTCTATCCTCTCAGCTGTCCGCGGCACAATGGGCAAAGTATCTTTTGTGGCATTAACGGCTTTGGCTGGGGGCTGGGGGGGAGCCGGGCGGGAGAACAATGTGTGAGAAGCTGAGCCTGTGGGTTTCCCACACGGCCCAATATGTGTCCCCGCACCCCCCTCTGCGACAGGCAGACCTGCAGCAGCCCAGCCCACAGCTGATCCCGGCTTGATTGGCTTTTTTTTTTCTCTCTTTTTTTTTTTTTTTTTTTTCTTTTATTTTATTTTATTTATTTTTTTCCCCTCCTCCTCTCTCTCTCTAATTTTTTTTTTTTTTTTTTTTTTTTTTTTTTTTTTTTTCCCCTCCTTCCTTCCCACTCTCATTGTGCTCTTGAGAGATGAAAATCCTTTCCTGGCGTGAAAGGAGAGGCGTGCCTTAAATCCCCTCCCTCGGCCGGGCCGGGCATGTCATATGACGGCCAAATCCCCGGGATTAGTGTGTGTGTGTGTGTCTGCTGCGTGTCCGCGGGGGCTGCGGGCGGGGGCCAGCCCGATATCTATATTCCTGCCCTTCCCCCGCTCTCCGCCGGGATTTCTCCCGGGATATTTATTCATTTATTTATTCATTGCACCTGCTGGCTGCCGGCCTCACGCTGCCGGCTTCGGGGTGCAGCCTTGGGGCGAGGGCGGAGCAGAAAATTCCCCAGGATTTTTGTTTTGTTTTGTTTTGTTTTGTTTTGTTTTCCCCTTCCCCCTGTGTTTTCCCAAATCCGAAGCGAGGTGGGAGAAGGGCGCTGTCCTTTGGGATCTGGAGGGATCTCGGCAGGGAGATTGGAGCATCCTAAGGAAGTTGTTGGCTGGAGTTTGGGATGAGGGATCTGGTGTGAGGTTTGGGATGATGGATCAGGTGTGGGGTTTGGGATGATGGATCAGGTGTGGGGTTTGGGATGAGGGATCTGGTGTGGGGCTTGGGATGGGGGATCTGGTGTGGGGTTTGGGATGAGGGCACAGCTGTGAGGTTTGGGATGAGGGCACAGCTGTGAGGTTTGGGATGAAGGATCAGGTGTGGGGTTTGGGATGGGGGATCAGCTGTGGGGTTTGGGATGGGGGATCAGCTGTGGGGTTTGGGATGGGGGATCAGGTGTGAGGTTTGGGATGCTCCCCAAGCCCAGCCCAGCCTCAGTGGAGCTCCCCAGGTGCCCCAGTGGGTCACAGCTCTGTCCCAGTCCCACCACGTTTGTCACGCCCGGTGTGAACGGTGACGCTGAGGATTTGTGCTGGTGGCGGGTCACCCCTTAGAGAGGGTCACCACCTCCTCCTCCTCCTCCTCCTCCTCCTCCTGCTCCTCGTCTCCACCCGGGAAGAGCCGAGGATGGAGGATGGGAGCTCCGTCGGGAGCAAAGGCCCTTTGGGAGCAGCAGCCATCACCACTTAACTCCTACCTCTGGGGGTTTTGATGTCCCAAATTCACCACCCGCTGGATTTCCCCGGAGGTTTCCTGCCTCGTGCCTCGCTTTGTGCTGGGATTTCTGCTTTTTCTAATGAAAGTGTTTTACAGCCCCCAGCAGCCGAACCAACACCTCCCTCCTGCTCAGAGCCTGAGAACCTGAGGCTTCAGGTCGAGTTTAGCCCCTGGCATCTGGTTCTGGGTGCACAAAGCCTGGCTCAGCAGGAAAAATCCCCTCAGTGTGGCCAGGACAGGGGTGAGGGATGCTGGGGCTCAGTTTGGGGCGGTCCAGCACCCCCAAAAAGAAGCGACAGCTGCTCCCCTGCCCAGGCCCGAGGGAGCTGAGCCAGCCCCGCTGCAGGTGAGGGTTGTGGGAAGCCCCTCAGCCCCTCCTTCCAAAGGAGAACCCATCTCTGCAGCCCCAGCAGCCCGGGGGATGCTCAGCCCGGCTCAGGCAGGGCTGTGGGGACAGAGGGCTGCGGTGGCCACCGCTGCCGCGGTCAGTGGCCCAGGAGGGGTCAGCGGGAGGCTGCTCTGGCTGTCAGCCCCAGGGGAACGTGCCCCAGCCTCCTCCAGGGAGATGCAGCGCCGGGCATCACCTGCTCCACGCCCAGGGTGGGCACCGGGAACGGGGCTGGGGCCTCCGGGGCAGGAGGGACCCACTGAGGAGACGCCCCATGGGGATGAGAAAAAAACATCCCAAAGGAGGGGTGGGCAAGGGTGGGGAGGAAGGCCTGAGCAGCAGGGGCTGTGCCCTGCGGGGTGGGGATGGGAGGGGATGAGGATGAGGATGAGAATAGGATGAGGAACCAGGCTCCAGAGCAGCAGGAGCTGTGCCCTGTGGGATCTGTGGAGGGATGAGGATGAGGATGAGGATGAGGGTGAGGATGAGGATGAGGATGAGGATGAGGGTGAGGATGAGGAGCTGGGCTCTGGAGCAGCAGGGGCTGTGCCCTGTGGGATGAGGAAGAGATGGGGATGAGGATGAGGAGCTGGGCTCTGGAGCAGCAGGGACTGTGTCCTGTGGGATCTGTGGAGGGGATGAGGATGAAGATGAGGACGAGGATGAGGATGAGGATGAGGGGCTGGGCTCCGAGGGGCTGTGCCAGTGGCTGTGGTCTCCAGTGGGATGTGGACGAGATAGGTTGAGGACGAGGATGAGGACGAGGACGAGGATGAGGACGAGGATGAGGATGAGGATGGGGATGAGGATGAGGATGAGGATGAGGACAAGGGGCCGGGCTCCAAGGGGCCGTGCCAGCGGCTGTGCTCTCCAGCGGGATGTGGACGAGATAGGTTGAGGATGAGGACGAGGACGAGGATGAGGATGAGCACAAGGATGAGGATGAGGGTGAGGACGAGGACGAGGATGAGGATGAGGGTGAGGATGAGGATGAGGATGAGGATGAGGATGAGGGTGAGGATGAGGATGAGGATGAGGATGAGGATGAGGATGAGGATGAGGATGAGGATGAGTGTGAGGGTGAGGATGAGGACGAGGGGCCGGGCTCCAAGGGGCCGTGCCAGCGGCTGTGCTCTCCAGCAGGCTGTGGAAGGGATGAAGATGAGGATGAGGATGAAGACGAGGACGAGGGTGAGGACGAGGATGAGGATGAGGATGAGGACGAGGGGCCGGGCTCCGAGGGGCCGTGCCAGCGGCTGTGCTCTCCAGCGGGCTGCGGAGCTGAAGTGCCGCAGGCTCGGGCGGGAGCAGAAGCGTGCGAGGGGGTGGGGAGGGCGGCGGGGGGGCGGAGGGGCTGCCGCTTGTGTGAATGTGCCCCCGCTCATTGTTCCGCGGCTTTATCCGCTGGCCTCGATGGGACGGATTTAGAAATCCTAATCAGGGGAGCAGCCACTGCGCCTCCCGAGTGTGACACAACTTGAGCTGCTCCGGGGCGCCTTTGTTCCCTAATGACAGCTGACTTCATGCAGCAGTGGGAACAGTTTGAGCAGAACTCCGCACCGCCGGGCTGGCAGCTGCGCCTTTAACCCCTTCTTGCCCACCCGCACCGGGACAGGGATGCTCGGCTTCGCCCCTGGCCCCGCCGCTGAGGGCACGGAGAGCATCGGGCTCTGTCTGCTGGCAGCAAAGCTGCCCGGGTTGAAGCGGAGCCTCTCTGTGGCTGTTTTTAGACTCATTAAAACCGGGAAAAAATAATCTCCATCAAGTCCGAATTTTGTCCGAACCCCTCCGTGCCCAATGAGGCGCCGCAGGTATCCCTTGGGAAGCAGCTCAGATTATCCCAAATTTTCGGTAATTTTGGCCGCCGTGGAGGAGGGAGGCCGAGTCTCGGGGCAGGGTTTTGCCGTGCTCCGGGTGCTGCAGGACGCTCGCAGCCCCGGCTGAACTGCGGGGCACTGACATCACCCGCGCTGAAAGTAAAAGGCTTTGAGTCATTCCAAGATGTTCCCGGAAGAATCTCCCGGCCCCGCCAGCGCCGAGCTCGGCCGCCAGCCTCATCCTCCCCCCCGCTGGCCTCCGTTCCTCGCCTGGCAAAGCCGGGCTTGTGCGCTCCGCGTCCCCGGGCTCGGGATGGGGCTGGCAACGGTTAAACCCTTTCCTCTCCCCTCTCTCCTGTTTGTTGTCAAAGCACCGCTGTGACCTGGGAAAATACTTGTGGAAAATTACCCCTGCGGAAGGGGGGCGAGGCAGAGCCGGCCCGGCCTGACGGGCTGCAGTCCTCGCTGCCAGCCCGGGGCTGGGGCGGCTCCGTCCCCCTGTCTGTCTGTCTGTCCCCTGTCTGTCTGTCCCATGTCTGTCTGTCCCCCGTCTGTCCCGGAGGGCTGCCGCCCGTGCCGGGCCGGGGTCTCCGCGGTGACGGGGCCGCGGGATGCTGCGCAGTCCATTTGTCACCAATTGTCGCCGCTTTGTCCGGCCGTGTGCGCGCGCTCGGGTGTGTCACGGGGGAGGCGACGAGGGGCAGCCGGGCCCCGGGTGATGGGCTGCGGGATCCCGCTGAGGGGAAGGGAACTAAACAGGGGATGTGCCTGCCGAGGGGAAAGGGGAAAAGGGAGAAGGGAACGGGGAAAGGGAATGGAAAAGGGAGAGGGGAAAGGGAAAAGAAAGGGGAAAGGGAATGGGAAAGGGAAAGTGGAAAGGGAAAAGTGGGAAGGGAAAGGTAAAAAAGGAGCAAGGGAAAAGGGAAAAGGGAGAGGGGAAAGGAAAAGGAAAAGGGAAAGAGAAAAGGAAAAGGGAAAAGTGAGAAGGGAAAGGTAAAAAAGGAGCAAGGGAAAAGGGAAAAGGGAAAAGGGGAGAGGGGAAAGGAAAAGGAAAAGGGAAAGAGAAAAGGAAAAGGGAGAAGGGAAAAGTGAGAAGGGAAAGGTAAAAAAGGAACAAGGGAAAAGGGAGAGGGGAAAGGAAAAGGAAAAGGGAGAAGGGAAAGGGAAAAAAGGAACAAGGGAAAAGGGAACAGGGAAAGGGAATGGGAATGGGAAAGGGAGAGGGGAAAGAGAAAAGAAAGGGGAAAGGGAAAGTGGAAAGGGAATGGGAGAGGGGAAAGGGAAAAGGGAAAGGGAGAAGGGAAAAGGGAGAAGGGAAAGGGAAAAAAGGAACAAGGGAAAAGGGAAAGGAAAAGGCAAAAGGGAATGGGGAAGGGAGAAGGGAAAGGGAAAAAGGGAAAAGGGAGAGGGAAAAGGAAAAAGAAAAGGCAAAAGGGAAAAGGGAATGGGGAAGGGAAAAAGGGAACAAGGAAAAGGGAGAAAGGGAAATGGAATGGGAAAGGGAAATGGAATGGGAAAGGGAAAGGGGAAAAGGGAAAATAGAAAGGGAAAGGGAAAAAAGAGAAAAGGGAAGATGGAAAGGGAAAGGGAATGGGAATGGGAAAGTCTGGAGCTGTCCTTGCCAGAGCGCCCCAGGTGCTGCCACCGTGGGATGGATCCTGGATGGATCCTGGATGAGGAGGAAGTGGGGACAGTTTGGCTGTGCAGGGTGGCTGTATCCCAGGAAAAGGGGGAGCAAAGGGAACGCCAGCACTCCCGCCCATTCCTCGGAGTGTCCAACATCCTCTTCCACGGTGCCATTCGCCCCCTGCCACCTCGGTCCCTGGCTGTGCACAGAGTCTGCTCCCCTCCGGCCCGGGAGGGCGAGTTTCCTTCGGGACAGGCACATCCAGGAGGATCCTGCCCTTCCCCAGGGAAGGCTGGGGCTGGATTAACACCTCCCTCCTGCCCAGCTCCTGAGCAGCCCTGATCCCCCCGGAGCGCTGCTGAAAGGGATTCCATGGGTTGTGGATTTTGGTACAGCTCCCTCAGCATCTCCCAGCTTTTGGCTGGAGGTCTGTCGGCTTTTGGCACCTCCTACTAAATTCTCGTGATAAATTTACATTTATATTTATATCTAGATCTAGATCTATATTTACATTATGTATATGTATATGTATTTTTACGATATTTAATACATTTTAATATATATATTATTTTTATTTTTATTTTTATTTTTATTTTTATTTTTATTTTTATTTTTATTTTTATTTTTATTTTTATTTCTATTTTTATTTCCATTTTTATTTCTATTTTTATTTCTATTTCTATTTCTATTTTTATTTTTTCCCTTCTCCCCCACCATCCCCAGGGCCATGATTCACCTCTCCCTGCTTGGCTCCACCAGCTCCTTTTTTTTCCCCTTTACTCTCCCAGCTCCAAGCGGCCCCAGGACCAAAGCGCGGCCTGGCCAAGCCCGACCCCGAGCCCCCGCACTCCAGTAAGCCCCGGCTCCGGCGCGGGCTGGCCAGGACATCCACGGGCACGCGGGGAAGGCGGCGGGAATGCCCCCGGAGCTGAAACCCCGCGGAGGGAAGGGGAACGAGGGAGACCCCGGCAGGGATGCGGGGAGCTTTCCCGGCACGTGGGGTTTGGCAGGTTCCTGCCCCTATTCCCTGCCGGCCGGCAATCCGCGTCATCATCCCGCTCCTTTGGCTCCGCGGGATGGGGGAGCCTCGGGGTGGCTGTGCCGCCATCCCACCCTGGGTTTTGGGGTGCTTTGAGGGGGTTTCGGGTCCTGCGCATGCTGCCCACCCGGATTTTCCCGTCTCTGAGCCTGGCAGGAAACTGAACGGGGGCTGGATCCAGCTGAAACGGGGCCAGGAGAGCAGGTTCTGGCCTGGAAAATTGGTGTTGAGGGAGAAGATAAAGCAGGGGAGAGCGGGAGGGTGAGGGGAAGGGTTGGGAGAGCTCTGGGAGATTTTCAGTGATGCCTCCAGCCCCAGCAGCCAGCAGCACCGGGCAGGGTTTTGGGGGAGCCCCATGGGCTTATTCCCTTATTCCCAGAGATCCCTGCTGGGATCCCAGGAAAGTGACAGAGTTCCAGGAGCTTCTCCAGGAAAGGAGAACTTTCCCTTTCACATCGTAACTGCTTAACACAGCAGAGTGAATAAGGAGAGGGCTGGAAGGACGACCCCAAACAAAGATGAATTTCCTCAGTTTTGGGTTTTTTTTTCCCCCCTAAAGGAAAAACTGGGGTGAAATCTCTCCTCAACCATGGCGGGAGCGGCACCTCAGCTCCTCACAGGGAGCTGCTCCCTTCACCCCCCTGGATGTGATGGCAGCAGGAGCACGTAACCCTGCCCTGGGGGGAACAACCCCGGCCCGGGGCGAGTTTTTATCTCCCTTTTCAGCGAGGTGTGGGCCAGCACAAAGCCAGGCTCCAGCGCCGCTCCTATCGCAGCCATCGCCGAGTGGGAACGGCTCCGGGAGCAGAAGATCCAGCTGGAAGGTGTCACCTGCCATGGAGAGCTCCGGGGTGCCTGGAAGGAAACCAGATCCCCCAGCTGAGCCTGGGTTTGTGTCAGTCCCTCCTTCGGGGCATCCTCTGCCTCCCCAGCGTGGATGGAGCAGCTCCTTCCCACTGCTGGGTGCTGCAAAGGGAACTTGGGATCTCTTTTTTTGGCAAGTTTTGGCGTGGAGGCACATCCACTGAGGGTATTTTGTCCCCAGGGGCTCGCTCTGTGCCCAGGGATGGTTTTGGGGTGCTTGGGGCTGGCTGTGGGGTCTCAGTGTGGAAGAAGAGAGGAAATGGAATTTGAACCGTGATTCAGTTCCGAAGGGAGGAAGCGGGGTTTGTGTGGGCAGGGCGCTGGTGCCGAGCAGGGCCAGCCTCAGCTTCATCAGGGCAGCTCTCCCTCCTCATCCCTGTTTTCCACCAGGTGCTTTCCCTGAGCCAAGCTGCTCCTGCTGCCAACCCCAGAGTGGCTGCCCGGGCTGCCTGCTGCTTTTCAGGATCCCAAAAATCCCTGGATGATCCCTGTCCCGCTGCCTCCATCCCTCTGGGCTCCTCACTGCTTTTCAGGATCCCAAAAATCCCTGGATCATCCCTGTCCTGGTGCCTCCATCCTTTCTGGTTGCTCTCTGCTTTTCAGGATCCTGAAAATCCCTGGATCATCCCTGTCCCCCTGCCTCCATCCCTCTGGGTCCTCACTGATTCTCAGGATCCCAAAAATCCCTGGATCATCCCTGTCCCGCTGCCTCCATCCCTTCAGGCTGCTCTCTGCATTTCAGGATCCCAAAAATCCCTGGATGATCCCTGTCCCGCTGCCTCCATCCCTTCAGGCTCCTCACTGCTTTTCAGGATCCCAGAAATCCCTGGATGATCCCTGTCCCATTGCCTCCATCCCTTTGGGCTCCTCACCACTTTTCAGGATCCTGAAAATCCCTGGATGATCCCTGTCCCATTGCCTCCATCCCTTCAGGCTGCTCTCTGCATTTCAGGATCCCAAAAATCCCTGGATGATCCCTGTCCCGCTGCCTCCATCCCTTCGGGCTCCTCACTGATTCTCAGGATCCCAGGATCTCAGGATCATCCCTGGACGATCCCTGTCCCATTGCCTCCATCCCTCTGGGCTCCCTGTTTTCGCCGCAGCCTCTCCAATCCCTCCCTGGGCGGATCCCTCCGTGCCGCCCGGGATGATGCAAATGGGTTTTGTCAAAATATTTTTGGAGGGAATAAAAATAGCTGCGGGAGCCAGATCTATTTCTGTTCCTGGGAAGGAGAGGGCTTGTCCGGGCCGTTTGCTCCAGGTGCTGCCGGAGCAGGGCTGGGCTGGCTTTGGGTGGGAATCCGCTGCCTGGAAGATGAGCTTTGGTGTCTCCCGGCTTTCCCGGCTCCTTGGATGCTCCTGTCCAGCCTCACTCCTCCATCCCAGCCTGGAAAACTCGGCCTGGCTCCCATCCAAACCCGCTCCTGGCGAGGTGATGGGAAGGCATCCATCCTAATCCCCGCAGATAGAGGGGAATTCCTGCATCCCGGATATCCCGGGGCTGGGAATGCCCTTCCTGCAGCCTCAGGGGGCCTCCCTGGAGAAGTCCCGGAGCTGTGGATTAAAAAAAAAAAAAAAAGGATTTTGGTGGGGAATTTTTGACCATTTTTCATTGGGTTTTCCCCAATATTTTGTCGGTCGTGTTTTCCTGGGGCCCGCACCGGGATTTTGTCCCTGGGGGATGCCAGGAGCATTCCTGGCTCCTGCATGTCCACCTCTGTGAGCACCCCGTCCATGCCGAGGTCCAGTCCAGGGGAATTCCATCAGTGCTCTCTGCATCCCGGGTTTCCCATTCCCAGCACTGGTTTTCCCTCGGATTTTTATCCTGCCAGGGAATTTTGCTGTGCATCCGTCGGGGGCTCTCAGCAGGGACTGATCCGGGGGGAGGTGAAGCTCTGGGAGGGAACTCCCAGCTCTGGGATGGAATTTCCAGCTCTGGGGTGGAATTCCCAACTCTGGGACAGAATTCTCAGCTCTGGGATGGAATTCTCAGCTCTGGGATGGAATTCCTGTCTCTGTGATGCAATTCCCGTCTCTGGGATGGAATTCCCATCTCTGGGATGGAATTCTCAGCTCTGGGATGGAATCCTCAGCCCTGGGGATGGAATTCTCAGCCCTGTGATGCAATTCCTGTTTCTGTGATGCAATTCCTGTCTCTGTGATGCAATTCCTGTCTCTGTGATGGAATTCCCAGCTCTGGGGTGGAATTCCCATCTCTGGGAGGGAATTACTCTGTCTGGGATGGAATTCCTATCTCTGCAATGGAATTCCCAGCTCTGGGACAGAATTCTCAGCTCTGGGATGGAATTCCTGTCTCTGTGATGTAATTCCTGTCTCTGTGATGCAATTCCCAGCTCTGGGATGGAATTCCCAGCTCTGGGATGGAATTCCCAGCTCTGAGGTGGAATTCCCATCTCTGGGAGGGAATTACTGTGTCTGGGATGGAATTCCTATCTCTGCAATGGAATTCCCATGTCTGGGATGGAATTCCCAGCTCTGGGACAGAATTCTCAGCTCTGGGATGGAATTCCTGTCTCTGGGATGGAATTCCCATCCCTGGGATGGAATGCCCATCTCTGTGATGGAATTCTGAGCCCTGGGGATGGAATTCTCAGCCCTGTGATGCAATTCCCGTCTCTGTGATGCAATTCCCGTCTCTGGGATGGAATTCCCATCTCTGGGATGGAATTCCCATCTCTGGGAGGGATTTACTGTGTCTGGGATGGAATTCCTATCTCTGCAATGGAATTCCCAGCTCTGGGACAGAATTCTCAGCTCTGGGATGGAATTCCTGTCTCTGTGATGCAATTCCCATCTCTGTGATGGAATTCCCATCTCTGGGATGGAATTCCCATCTCTGTGATGGAATTCCCATCTCTGGGATGGAATTCCCAGCTCTGGGACAGAATTCTCAGCTCTGGGATGGAATTCCCGTCTCTGGGATGGAATTCCCATCCCTGGGATGGAATGCCCATCTCTGTGATGGAATTCTGAGCCCTGGGGATGGAATTCTCAGCCCTGTGATGCAATTCCCGTCTCTGTGATGCAATTCCCGTCTCTGTGATGCAATTCCCATCTCTGTGACCTCTGGGATGGAGGCTGGGACGTCCCTTTGGGAGAGCTGCACGCGGAGCTCCCTGGAGAAATGTCTTGGCCGGAGCTCCGGGGTGACTTTTATTCCCCAAGTGCATTTTCCTGGGTCCTGTTGGTCCTTGGGATGGGTTTTGCCCACGGCAGAGCCAAGGGAAGGACAATCCTTGAGTGTGGGAACTCACGGCAGGCTGAGCTGAATTCCCAAGGACCAGCAATTCCATGGGGGACTCCAGGGTGGTGACTTCAAATTGACCTCCTTGGGAATATTCCAATCAAATCTTGACCCTTTCTCTCCCAAAATCTTAATGAAATCCCCTTCCTGGAAAATAAATTTGGCTTTGAATTTTAGGATTTTTCCACCTCTAAAAGGGTTTCTCCTCCATCCTTCCCCCCTTCCTTGCATTTTCCTTTTTACTCCTTCATTCCTTTTTTATTTTCCTTCTCCTGTCCGAGCGACCCAAAAAAGGGGAAAAATAACCCCAAGCAGAAATCAAGAACCAGGAAAACCAAATTTTCCTTCGGTTCCTCGTGGAAAACAAGAACAATTCCTTTGTTTGAAGGGCTGGCAGGGTTCGATTCCCATCCAGAACAACCCCAACCCTTTGGAGACGCCTTGGGATCGAGCGGTGAGCGCTCCAGCCTTGCTCCAGAGCCGCTTTCCAGGAGCCAGAAAGGAGCAGGGATGGGGAAGGGAGAAGGGAAAACTTTCACTGCCGTTATTTTTCCCGCCGTGTTTTTCCGCCTGGCGCCCTGGATGAGCGGAGGAGCCGTTGGCCCATCTGTTTCCAGCGCCATTAAAAGCCTCCGACTGCATGTGGCCCTCAGAAATAAAATAAAAACGAGACCCTTCGGTCTGAAAATGTCAGAGGCGCTTTGATCCCGGCCGCCCCCCAGCTGGGCCCACATCCTCCCAGGGCTGAGCGGGAGGAGCGGATTCCCACCGCTCTTCACCCCAGCAAAGTCCTCTCCCCCCGTTTTTTTTTGGGAAAAGTAGGAAGCTCAGCGCTCGGGGTTGGTGACCTCGCGGCGCTGCTCCCCTGGAATTCTCCTGCATCCCCTTTCCTGCCCACCCTGGGCTCAGGAGGGAAGAGGTTAAAGCCCGTTTAAGGGGGCCTGGGAGGAGGGAAGGGTTTGGGGCCAGCAGGATGCGATTAATGACCCCGGGATCGCTCCAATGTGGGCTGGCTGCTCTCCTGCCCGGTGCTCCTCAGCCCCGGAGCTCCATCCTGGCTGCGCTTCTTCGGGATGCACAGCAGAAATCTGTGCTAATCTGGCAGCGCCGCTCCTCCCCGGAAGGGGTTTGGGTGGAATATGCGGCCTTTGGGAAGTCAAAAGGACATTTTAAAAGATGTACCTGTGGAAATCCAGGAGAGCTCCTTCTATTTGTCAAACTCCGGGATAGTAGAGGCCCTGCTGCGTTGGAGAGGGGAAGAAAAGGGAATTTAATTTAGGAGAAAAGGGTCGTTATTTCCTTCCTAAAACCTTGGAAGAGTTTGGGGCCTGGTTTTGGGGAGTTTGGGTTGGCACAAGGCTGGGCCCTGGGTGTGGGGCTGGTTCCTTCTGTGGGGTCTGTGCAGCTGGGGCGGAACGGGGCTGGATGGGTGATCCCATCCTAGTCCTGATCCCATCCTGATCCTAGTCCTGATCCCATCCTGATCCTGATCCCATCCTGATCCCATCTTGACCCTGATCCTGATTCCATCCCCATCCCAACCTGACCCTGATCCCATCCTGATTCCATCCTGATCGTCATCCTAGTCCTGATCCCATCCTGATCCTGATCCCATCCTGATCCTGATCCCGTCCTGATCCTAGTCCTGATCCCATCCTGACACCGATCACATCCTGATCCCGATCCCATCCTGATCCCGATCCCATCCTGATCCTAGTCCTGATCCCATCCTAGTCCTGATCCCATCCTGATCCTGATCCCAACCTGATCCTAGTCCTGATCCCATCCTGACACCGATCACATCCTGATCCCGATCCCATCCTGATCCCGATCCCAATCCCATCCCGAAGGTCGAGCAGGGGCTGGGGGCACTCCCCTGTCCCAGCTGAGGCAGCTCCAGGGTTTGTCCCCGGAGGAGGGAAGGGCTCGGGTGGCCCCCGATGGGTTGGGAGCGTTTGTGGGGTGGCTGATCCTCAGAGGGCCGGGGCTCCCCCACAGCCGGGACAGAAAGGTTGGGTGGCCCCGCAGATCCCCAGCCCCTGGTCTGGCGGAGGTGACAGCGGTGACATGGCAGTGCCACAACGCCCTGGCACGGGAGGAGGTTCTGTCCTCTCCTGCCGCGATGGGAAACACAAATCCAGAGCCCCGTTCCTGATTCTTTCCCCGGCCAAAAAGGTGTCGCTGTGGGGTCAGGGGCTCCTGGGCCGGTGGTGCTGGGGCGGGAAGACCCTCGGAGGATGGGGATGAAGGGAATTGTGCACTCCAGCCTAATTTTAGGTAGGACAGGTCTATCAGCTGCTTCAAGTACATTAAAAAAAAAGCTGTTATAATTAAGATCCTGCCCCCAGATATTCGGAGCAGAGAAGGTTTGTGACCAGCTCTTCCCGTCCCTCCCTGCCGCTTGTGCGGAATTCCTGGCGGCTGGGTCCCGCCCAGCTCCGCAGGGACCCGCGGCTGGGCTCGGCGCTGTGCTCCCAGGGCCCGTCCTGCCCTTCCCAGGCTCCTGGCTCCTCGCTCATCCCTCGGGCTGGCCCTTCCCACATGGCTGGAGGTGGCCGGGGAGGCACGGGCAGCCCCTCCTCCGGGATGCTCCTTTTTATTGCAAACAGACTTTTTGGGAAGCGTTCCCTCCTCCTCCTCCTCCTCCTCCTTTGGCCGCTCGGACCTTGGAAATTCAGCTCTGCCTGAGCCCTGGCCACCCATTGTGTCACTGTTGCTTTTTTATCTTCTTTTTCCTGCCAGGCTCGGGATTAAATGCGCCAGACCGTGTTTCTTGTTCGGACTCAGATGTTTATTAATTTTTATCTACGTTACCGTCTTAAAAACTGTGAGTTCTGCAGCACTTCAGGCTAACAAAGTGTCTCTCTACAAGGCCTTTTAAGGGTAAATTGTCCAACTAAGAGATGACACCTGAATTATTTTTACTGTTACCCCAATATCCAACCACCCCCGGCCCGCAGTGCGGATTTTTCTCCCCAGTTCCAAAATCCCACCCGGGCCCAGGAGGGAGAAGGTGAAAAAGAAGGACTGGCCCCCGCCCTGACCCCTCCATGGTGCTTTATCTCTGTGTCGCTGCGTTCTGAACCCTGCAGCTCTGAGTTTTGCCCCCTGTGCTGTCACACACTCCTGTTTAACTCCACACCCACAACCCCGGCGCTGTCACTCCGGTTTGGAAGCCTTCTCCACAAATTCAGCGTTTGTTTGGGGGTCAGCACAGAAATCTGGAATTCCCCGTGCCCAGGGTTCCAACTCGTCACCTTTCCTCTGTTCTCCTCCTCCTCCTGGCCCCGTTCCTGCTGGATGTGGCGGCTCCTCTCCTCTCCCCACTTGTGGGGCTGCTCCGCGTGCCCCGGTGCTGCTGGTGACACAGCAAGAAGTGGAAAAACCGCTCGGTTTCCCTGGAGATGTGCTCAGGGTAGGGCATTATTATTATTTTCTTTTTTTTTTTTTTTTCTTTTTTTTTTGGCTAACCAGGCCTCCCCGGCAGCTGTTGAGCAATCCCCGGTCCTCCCAAAACAAACAGGGAGCAGCTCTGGTGGCCAAATGTTGCACAGGCTCCCTTGGAACGAGGGTCAGCGCGGCGCTGAGCGCAGCAGCTGCGCTTCCTCCTCCTCCTCCTCCTCCTCCTCCTCCTGGGGACACGGGGAGCGGAGCAGGGACACGCCGCTCGGGGCTGCAAGCCCAAAGGGTGACGTCTGGGGATAAAGAAGTTGGATTTGCCACGATGTTCTTTAGTATTAATTGATAATTATTTGCTCTTATTCGTCGTTATTTATTGTTATGTATCGTGTAGTATGTATTATTGTATTTATTACACTTATTGTACTTATTGTATATTGTATTTATTGTATATGTATATGTATATGTATATGTATATGTATATGTGTATGTGTATGTGTATGTGTATGTATATGTATATGTATATGTATATGTATATGTATATGTAATACTATACTATACTATACTATATTATAGTATATATTATATTATATTATACTATATTATATTATATGTATTATGCATTTACTATTTACTATTAGGCATTCACTATTTATTATTTTTATAGTTTTGTATTATTTTATTATTTATTTTTATCATGTATTATTATGTATTCTTATTTATCAATGCCTGTTAATATTTATTAATATATAACAATAGTTATTAATATTTAATAAAATAAATAAATTAAATAAATTAAATAATAGTTAATATTATGTAATAATATGTAGTGATATTTAATAATATTTAATAATATTTAATAATATTTAATAATATTTAATAATAATTAATAATAATTAATAATATTTTATAATATTTTTGGGTTTTATCCCCTAAGTGGAGGCAGATTTTTGTTCCCAGCTCGTCTCCCCGTGGCTTGGTGACTCCTGGGGTTTGGGGTTTGGGGTTTGTGCCAGGTCTGCGTCCCGAATCCCCGCGTGCCCCCTCTCGCTCTCCGTCACCTGCCCGGCCACAGCTCCCAGCTCCCCCAGAGCGCTTCCCGGATAAACCCAATCCCAGATCCATCATCATTTCTGCGCAGAGGAGCGAGCCTGGCTCCGGACGGGGTCCTGGGGAACACCTGACATCTGGGCCCGGCTGGAAACCCTTGGAAAAACCTTTCCCGAGACACCCCAGCTCCTTCCCCCCGATTATTCCCGGGGTTGTTGCTCTTCGCTGGCCCTTCTCCAGCCCGGGGCTGTGCCCTCCTCGGGAGCCCACGGGGGATGAACGGGATTTGCTCCCAGAAGGGACAAAGCTGGGCGACAAAAACACTTTTAATTTTGCTGCTCCAGTAACACCTCCCCAAAAAAACAACCAGGATGAATAAATGAAGGCGAAATCCCCACGGGATGAAATCCCCACGGGAGAAGCTGGAGCCCGGCCAGGAGCTGGGGCTCTTTAACCCTTTCGGAGCTGCTCTTCGCTGCGCAGGGGAGCTGCGGGATCGCAGCTGGAGCCGCAGCAGGCGCAGGGCTGTCAGGAGAGCGTCGCACCAGCGCTTCCTTCGGGGCTGTGCTCTTCATCCCAAAGTTCTCTGGGTTTTCCCCCTTCCTTTCAAAGCTGGTAAAAGTCCAGCTGCGGGATCGTGGCCGGAGCTGCTGCAGGTGCAAAGCTTTAAGGAGAACATCAAGCAATTTATTCAGGGTTCTGCTACGAATCCTAATATTTAATAGGTTTTTTTCTTTCAAACTCGTTTTGGCTGCTTCTTGAGTTCCTAAAAATCCAGATTTGTGCTGTGGTCACCCGAATTCGTGCCATCCTGAGGAGAAAGCCCCCGAACCCCAGAATTTTTAGGCTGGAACAGGATTTTTTTTTTTTCCCCTGAAGCTGGACGTGAGGCTCGCACAAAGCTCTTAAAAATTAGTGCTGCCTTTCAAGCCCAAGGGCCGGAATAGGGTTTACAAGCCATAAAAGCCTCTTATCAAAGTTGATTTCCTCCAACGCACCTTTCATCTTTTATAGTATTTGCTTTTCAAATCCTTGAACTTAAAAGGATTAAACAGGTTAAAAGAAAAAAAAAAAAAGAAAGAAAAAAAAAAAAAAAGAAAAAAAACCCAGGGAGGAGGGAGGAGAGAAAACAAACAGGAGGGAAGATGGATTGAGTCTGGATTAGGGGAGGCCCGGATGAAATATGAATTAATATGAATTAGGAGAAAGTCTAAACAAAGAGTTGTGTCGTTTTTCCGAGCTGCTGGAAGTTACCGGGCGCTGCAGCTCCAGCTTTGGGGAATATTTCATTTCTCCAGGTTGGTTTTTTTTCACTCTGCAGAAGGAGCGGAGCGGGGAGCAGCCGAGATCGGGGAATTTTCTTTTTCGCCGTTCCTTCGAGGGACCCACCCCAAAACCGAGCGGGAAAACCTCAGAAAGGAGAAGAAAGATTTGCCCAGAAAAAAAAAAAAAAACACCTCCAAAAATCCCAGGAGCTGCTAGAGGGATCCTGGAGAAGGACCTTGGAGGAGTGGGGACTTCCCCAGGGTTTCCCTGGAGGCGGCAGGGTCTGGGGCAGAAAGCCGGGGTGGTTCCGGCTGCTCCCCCCAGCAGCGGCTGTCCCTGAGGGGACAGAGGTGGCACCAGGCTCCCCCGGTGGCCTTGTCCTGCTCCCGCCCTCCTTCCCAGCTGGAGCAGCCACCTGAACCCCCTTCCCTGCCTTTGGGGGGGCCGAGCCGCTCCGTTGGTGTAAAACCCCCCAGGATTTGCCCCCGGCCCCTGCAGGAGGTTCCTGTCCCCCCAGAGCTGTCCCAGCCCGGAGCAGGACGCTCCCGACAGCTCCTCCAGGCCGGGGCCAGCCCAGGGGGGCATGGGGTGGGGCAGGGTTGGGGTCAGTGCCCGGCTCTGCCCGGCCCTGGGCTGGGCTGGAAACACAAACCGCATCGGGAGCTGAGCCTGGGGCAGCCCTGACCTCCGTGGGCCACCCCATGGGGGGTTTGCTGTGTGCCAGGGGCTGCACTGGGATCCTGACCCCAAATCCCATCCCTGTGACTGCTGCTGGGGGATCCTGACCCCAAATCCCATCCCTGTGACTGCTGCAGGGGGATCCCGACCCCAAATCCCATCCCTGTGACTGCTGCAGGGGGATCCTGACCCCAAATCCCATCCCTGACTCCATTGCTGCAATGGGATCCTGACCCCAAATCCCATCCCTGACTCCATTGCTGCACTGGGATCCTGACCCCAAATCCCATCCCTGTGACTGCTGCTGGGGGATCCTGACCCCAAATCCCATCCCTGTGACTGCTGCAGGGGGATCCTGACCCCAAATCCCATCCCTGTGACTGCTCCAATGGGATCCTGACCCCAAATCCCATCCCTGTGACTGCTGCAGGGGGATCCTGACCCCAAATCCCATCCCTGTGACTGCTGCAGGGGGATCCTGACCCCAAATCCCATCCCTGATTCCATTGCTGCACTGGGATCCTGACCCCAAATCCCATGCCTGTGACTGCTGTACTGGGATCCTGACCCCAAATCCCATCCCTGTGACTGCTGCAGGGGGATCCTGACCCCAAATCCCATCCCTGTCAGTCCTGGGGCTGGAATTGCCGGGAAAGCTCCGGGATGCTCAGGTGGAACCTCAGCAATCCTCCCCGGATAGAAATGTGGGATATTTCTATCACTGGGATGATTTTTGCCCCTTTTTTATCCCCCATTAGTGGGAGGGAGGATAAAAAATGGCAAAACCCCGTTCCCAGGGGTGCCTCAAAGCCGTGCCCTCCCCACAGCCCCTGCTTCCCCCCGAAATTCCTGTCCCAAAGGAGTTCCTGCTCCCGGAGCAGAAAACGTTGGTGGAGCACCTCAGGGAGATGGAAGAGTTTTGGAATGTGGGCGCCCAACGCCGTCAGCTGCGGGGGGAGCTGGGATTTGGGGAGGGAAGCTCCTGCTGGTGCCGCTTGGAGGGTGAGATGTGTCCATCCCTGACCCTGCCCGCAGCACCCCCAGTTTCCAGAACATTCCGGTTTCCAGGAGGGCTCTGCCTCTGCTGCTCCTCCGCCTTTCCGTGCCTCATCCCAGGGAAATCCCACCCGGGGTGTCCCCCAGCCCTGCTCTGGGCTTGCTGAAGGTCCCCAGGCAGATTCCTGACGGATATTTCGGCTCCGGAGGAAGGATTTGCGTGGATTTGTTCCGTTTGAGGAGTCTGGGGAGCCCCTGGGGCTTTCTGGAATCCCTGACTTTGGATCTCTCTGGGATCCATTTCCAGGCAGGAACGGAGCAGGAGGGAGCAGGTGTGGGGTGGTTTTTGAACTGAACGTTTGGGGGCTGATAAAAGGTTCTGGAACTGAAAAAAATTCTAGAACTGATAAAAGATTCTGGCATTGATAAAAGATTCTGGAGCTGATAAAAGATTTTGGGGCTGATAAAAGGTTTTGGGGCTGATAAAAGATTCTGGAGCTGATAAAAGGTTCTGGAACTGATAAAAAATCCTGGGGCTCATAAAAGGTTTTGGGGCCAATAAAAGATTTTGGGGCCAATAAAAGATTTTGGGGCCAATAAAAGGTTCTGGAACTAATAAAAAAAAAAAAAAAATCTGGAGGTGATAAAAGATTCTGGAGCTGATAAAAGATTTTGGGACTGAAAAAAGGTTTTGGGACTCATAAAAGGTTCTGGGGCTGATAAAAGGTTCTGGAGCTGATATAATATCTGGAGCTGATAAAAAATTCTGGGGCTAATATAAAAAATCTGAAGCTGGTAAAAGAACTTGGGGCTGGTAAAAGATTTTTGAGCTGATAAAAGGTTCTGGTTATTGATAAAATATTTTAGGACTGATAAAAGAGTTTGGGACTGATAAAAGATTTTGGGGGCTGATAAAAGGTTTCTAAACCTCCTTCCACAGAGCAAAATCCTTGGTCTGGAGGCTCTGGAGCTCTCTGCAGAAATGAGGCTGCAAACGCCACTGCCAGGGAATGGGACTTTGCCCTTTGGGAAGGTAAAATCCCTCCTGGAAAGGCGGCTTGGGAATTTCTTAGAGCCGTGATTCCACCTTTATTCTCCCTTTCTGAGCTGCTCTTCTGCTCTGCCCCGAGCTGGACGCGCTGCCCTCAGTGGGATCAGGCAATCTGGGAGCTTTTTTTGGAGATCAGCTCCTGTTTTATCGCTTTCCTTGGGAAAATTAATCTTCCCAGTCCTTTTACACGAACCTGCTCCCGTCTCCTGCCCGAGAAGCAGAGGAAAAGCAGCTGGGAAGGGGAAAATTCCAGGAGAGGAGCTCAGCTCCAGCCCAGCTGCTCCACTTTCCCCACCCACACCGCCAGTGTCCCCCCAGACCCGGCAGAAACCCCTCGAAAGTGTCGATTTGGGAGCAGGAAAAGCTTTTGGATCTTTCCTTGGTGCTGCGAGGCCTCAGGGAGAGCAGTGAGGGCAGAACCCGCCTGGGCTCAGCCCTCCTGTGCTCGGTGGGAAAATCCATCCCGACCGATTTTGTCGAGTTTAACAGCGTTAAATCCTTCCCTGGAGTGACCCTGGCGCAGGTTATCCCATCCCTGGCAGCGTCCAAGGCCGGTGGGGTGAGCTTTAAGGTCCTTTTCCGAACCATTCCAAGATTCCTCTCCACAAAAACAACAACAACAACAACAACAAAAAAAAAAACCCAAACACAAACCAAACCAAACAAAAAAAACTAAAAAAACCCAAAAACCCACCACCACCACCACAAAAAAACCCAAAAAACAACACCCAAAACCAAAAAAAACCCAGGAAAAAAAACCCACAAAAACCCCAAAACCCCACAAAAAAACAAAAGAAAAAAACAAAAACCCCCCAAAACACACACACACACAAAAAAACCCCAACCAACAAAACCCAAAAAACAAACAAACAAAAAAAACCCCCCAAAACAAAAAAAAAAAAAACCCCAAACCCCAAACCACCGCTCCCCCTCCAAAAAAAACCCCCCAAAAACCCACCCCCAAACCAGCCGGACTGAGGGATGCGGGGTGTGTGTGTGTGTAGGGGGTGGGGGGTGCTGCCCTGCGCTCATTAATTAATTAATTAAAATCTCCGAGCCGCGCGGGGCCTGGCTCTGCTTTGGCTAAAACCAGTGTGAGAAACTCGCCCGCGGCGTTCCTGCGTCGTCCGGGGCTCGAGTGTTGTCATCCGAGGCCGCTTTGCATGACAATGCCCGCGCCTCTAATTATGCACCGCGATGCTAATGAGCCCCGAGCGCGCCGCGGCTCCATGGGAAAAGTCTCCTCTCGGCCGCGGGACGGGGGGGGGAGAAGGAGAAAGAAAATCCACCCAAACAAAATAAACCGTGACAGCTCGGGCAGGGAGGAGGAGCGGGGGCGGAGGGGCTCAGGAGGGCGAGGATGGAGAGGATGAAGGTTCAGGTTTGGTGTTTTTTTTTTTTTTGGGGCGGGGGGTGTGTGGTCTGTGCTGCCCCAAGGGATAAAATGACCAAAATCGGCTTTTCAGGGCGAGGAAAAACGGTGCGAAACGGGGGCTGGGATTTGCAGGCGTTGCGGGAATTGTGCAGCGCGGCAGGAGCTAAATGAGGGGGGAAACTGAGGCACGGAGGAGCTCAGCTTTGCCCGGGTGCCAGAGGTGGGCACGGGAAGGGATCCAGCCTCGCTTTCCCCGTGTTCCCAGCGCCTCCATCGTCCCGTTGTCCTCCTCTATCACCCCGGCGCTGCTCCGAGGAGCAATCCCTGCTTTGGCACCAAGAAAAGGCAGCTGGAAATGGGGGGGATTTTGCCCCCTGCATCTTCCCAGGGATCCTTTTCCAGGATTCCCCGTGGCTTTCCCTTCCCGGGTGATAAAGGAGGGCAAGGCCGCATCCTCCCGAGCCTCCTGGGGATTGGTTTCCCCTTTTCTCTCCAATTTTGCAGGGTCGAGGCTGCTCTGGAACTGGGAATGTTCGGCAGTGCTCGGACGGAGCTGAGCTCCATCAAAGCCGTAAAAGCCACAAAATCCATCCCAGGAGGGGAGGGTGGGACCAGAACCCCAGATTTTGCCGGGCTCTGTCAGGCTGGGCCCCGAGCCCTTGGCACCTTTAGGGCAGCGATAGAATTCCAGGCGCTGTCGCAGGAGCCGGGCACGGTGCGTGCTGCGCCTGACACCTGCCAGCTCTGAAATGCTCTCCGTGAGAGTGGAGAGCACTCCAGGGCCAGGAGCAGCTCTGAGGAGCTCCAGCCTTCCTGGATTCGGTGACCCTGGAAATGACCCCTGAGGTCGGGATGGCTTTGAACCCATCGCTCATCGATCCGGCCTTGTTCCTCCCCGCCACCAGGGAAAACAGCTGGAAACACCCCCGGGCTGCTTTTCCCGGCATTTTTCCCATGGAAAAAAAAATAAAAAAATTCAGGGGAATCTTTCTGCTGTGATAGGCCAAGCTTGGGATGGCAGGGAAGGATCCCTTGGGTTTTTTGTGGTTTTTTTTTTTTGGAGGAGAAGCTTGGGGAAAAGGAGGCTCAGGGTGGGTTGTGGCTTTCCAGAGCTCCCTGACAGGAGGGGACAGCCCAGGGAGGGTCAGGATCAGCTCCCAGGGAATGCCAGGACAAAAGGAAACGGTCTCGAGGTCCAGGCTGGAGATCAGGAGGAGTTTTGGGAAAGGGTGGTCAGACCTTGGAACTGCACTGGGAGGTGGCTCCAAATTCCCGTTGGAGTTGGGAGGATGAGGATGAAAATCTGAGCCTGGCTTGCTCCAAGTCATTGGGGTTTGGGGAAAGAGGAGGATGAAATTCTGAGCCTGGGTTGCTTCAAATCGGTGAAATTTGGAGTGGGAGAGGAGGATGAAAACCTGAGCCTGGATTGCTCCAAATCATTCGAGTTTGGGGAAAGGAGAGGAGGATGAAAATCTCAGCTTGGTTTCCTCCAAGTCATTGGGGTTTGGGGAAGATGAGGATGAAAATCTGAGCCTGGATTGCTCCAAATCATTGGAGTTTTGGGGAAGAGGAGGATGAAAATGTGAGCCTGGTTGGCTCCAAATCATTGGCGTTTTGGCGAAGATGAGGATGAAGATCTGAGCCTGTCCTGCTCCAAACCCTTGGAATCCAGGGCTGCGAGAGGAGGACCCGAACACCCGGCGCGCACGGATCCTCATCTGCGAACGCAAACCTCGGGCTTTTCCCTTGAGAAAAGGGGGACAGGCAGCTCGGGGGAGCCGAGGGCAGCCCGAGCCCCCCGAGCTGCCCGGCCCCACAGTGCGGAGCGCTGCCTCATTGTTTGATCTGGCTGTGAGACAGATTAGCAGCCCCAGGTGGAAAGTCAGAATCTGCATTTAAATGGGCCGCTTATAAAAGGTGGGGAGCGCAGGAGCCCGCAGCATTATGCGGTGTCTTTAGCACGCCCTAATCTCTCTTTATTTTCTCCGCGGCCTGACCTGGGGGCACAGTTTCTAATTACCAGGTCACCCTGCTAATATTGTCATTTCCAGCCAGTGGGTGTGAAACCATGGCAACGCCACATTTGCTTCCAAGTTTCTCCAGGAATAAAATTTGCCTTTTAATCGCAGAAAATGACTGGGCGGCTCCTCGCTTCCCCCCCCCTTCCCCTTTCCCCTCCCTGTCCGAGCCGCTCCTCGCTGATGGAATTCGTTCTTGGGGCTCCAAGAGGTGTTTGGAGAGGGAGCTTTGGGAAGCTTCACCTTGGGGCTGTGGCAAGGATGAGGGGCGAACCTGCGAGGTTCGGATCCCAAAGCTTCCCTGAACGGAATCATGGAATTTTTTGGGTGGGAAGGGACCTTAAATGGCATCAATTCCCACCCCTGCCGTGGGCGAGGACACCTTCCCCTGTCCCGGGTTGAACTTCCAGGGATGGGGCAGCCCCAGCTTCTCTGGGAATTCTATCCCGGAGCCTTCCCAACCCGGCAGTAAAAGTCCGTAATTTCTTTTTAGGATGATTTTTAATCTTTAAAAGTTGTGAGGGAGCAGAGGGTGCCGGACATCCCGAGCTCCAGGGGCGTCCTGGTCACCCAGGTGGGATTCCAGCTGGTGGGATTCACCTCCCAGCTTGGAAAAAAAACCTGTGAAGAGTTGGGAAACCACGGGGCTGCTGAGGTGGGTGCATCCCGTGCTCCTTGTCCGTCATTCCTTGGGCATCCCCGGTAGTTTGGAGCTTCAAAAAATCCGCATTTTCCTCTCCCTCAGCCGCTAAATCCTAGGCGTGCTTTGTTTCCTTGATTAAAAAAAAAAGTGCTGGGGATGAGCCTGAAAATCTCCCCAGCTCACGGAGCTGATTTTCCAAGGGCCGGGCCGGCAGTCCCGTGGGATAGCTGGTGAATTCTGCCCCCGATACTGGGAGAAATTCAGGTCAGCTCTGAGCTGAAACCACCCCCGGTGCCTGCCCCGGGCTCTGCTCGGGGCCTTCCCCGCAGTTTCCCTTTCCAGGGCAGTTTCCCAACTCTCAGAAAAGCGAAACCCTCACTCGGAGCGAGTCAGACGTGAACTGGAATCCCATTTTGAGGTGATTTTCCAGCTGACAGGAGTAGGTTAATTGTAAACTGTCTACTGAAGCTTTAAAACTCCTGTCCAGCCTTATTATTAGCAGTTGAAAATTTATGGAGCGAGACTCTGCGTGGTGATAGCCGGGCTTTGCCCGGACGAGGTGTGTAATTAATCCCCACGCTGGCAGCAGGAAAATCAGATGTAAAACTGCTTTTTTTTTCCCTTTCTGACACGTCTGGGAGGGGACAGAAACTCGGTCCTACCTGTGGTGTGCTGGGGGAGCACGTCTGAGCTGCCACCTGGGGAACTGAGGGTTAAATCCTTTCCAGCTGGGGGGAACTCTGGTGTGGGGGCTCAGCAGCCCCTGGAACTGGGATTTTGGGGGTGGATCTGGACTGTGCAGGGTCCAAATCCTCGTGGGATTTTCCCCTGAAATTGGGATTTTGGGTGGTGAATCTGGACTGTGAAGGGTCCAAATCCTCATGGGATTTTCCCCCTGAAACTGGGATTTTGGATTGGGGGAATCTGGACTCTGCAAAGCGCAGATTCCCATGGGATTTGAAACTGGGATTTTGGCTGCTAAATTCGGACTCTGCAAGGTCCAAATCCTCATGGGATTTTCCCCTGATATTGGGATTTTGGGTGGTGGATCTTGACTGTGCAGAGTGCAGATTCCCATGGGATTTGAAACTGGGATTTTGGGTGGTAAATTTGGACTCTGCAAGGTCCAAATCCTCATGGGATTTCCCCCCTGATATTGGGATTTTGGGTGGTGGATCTTGACTGTGCAGAGTGCAGATTCCCATGGGATTTTCCCCTGAAATTGGGATTTTGGGTGACAGATCTGGACTGTGCTGGGTCCAGATTCCCATGGGATTTGAAACTGGGATTTTGAGTGGTGGATCTGGACCTTGGAGTGTCCAGATTCCCATGGGATTTTCCCCTGAAATTGGGATTTTGGATGGAAGAATCAGGACTCCGCAAGGTCCAAATCCTCTTGGGATTTTTCCCCTGGATCTGGGATTTCGGGTGGTGAATCTGGACTGTGCAGATTCCAGATTCCCATGGGATTTCCCCCTGAAATTGGGATTTTGGGTGACAGATCTGGACACTGCAGGCTGCACATCCCCAAGGCGCTTTCCCCCTACAATTGGGATGTCGGATAGTGGATCCTGGGAATTCTGGGATCCGTGGCATGGCTTGGAGCTGGATGTGGGGACAGCCGTGGGGATGAGCTGTCCCTGCTCCGGAGGGGTTCATTCTGCACGGGAGGGGTTTGGGGGAGCCTTTTCCCGGGTGATCCGGGTGACAGCAGAGGGGACAGCGGTGTCCCTGCGTCCTGCAGCCCTGCACGGAGCATCCCTGGCCGCCCTTTCCCGAGCTCTGAGCTATCCCAACCCCGCCTGATCCTCATTCCCAGCCAGACAGAGGCACCAGGGGCGCCTCAGGTTTTATTTTTGCTGTCCTCTCCCGTTTGTGCCCCAAGTTCTCCACTCTCCCCGCTTTTCCCGTCGTGGCAGCACGGAATCCGAGCATTTTAACCCAGTTTTGCGCAGAAATGGGATTTGGGTTTGTTCCCCCCGTTCCCGAACCCCTTCCCCGCCGAGGGCTGAGCGTGATCCCGAGGGAAACCAACCCCAACCGCGGGGAAACTCCGCTGCTTTCGCTTTTCCTTAGAAATCCCCTCCTGCCTGCGGGAGCCGGCCCTGGGGGAGAGCCTGGGCTCCGCATCCCGGGATTCCTGCGGTCTCCTCCTCTCCGGGAGGAGATGGCAGCACCAACAGCTGGCTGGAAAAACACAAAACAAAACAAAACAAAAAATGCAAATTTTTCTCGCCCGGAAAAACCGGGATGTCCCCGGGAGCGAGGCTGCGCCCTGGGGCTGCTTGGAAACTTTTTCCCTTCTTTTATTTGTGGTTTTCCATTTTCATCTCCACCCCACGAACTGATGAAAAAAACCAAAACAAACAAAAAAACCACCCCAACTCCTCCCGGCACTGCACGAGGGCGAGGAGCCAGGGCTCAGCCTCGCTCTGCCCACCCCCATCGCGATTTCCTGCAGGAATTTGGGGGGCTCTTCCCAACCCCATCGCGATTTCCTGCAGGAATTTGGGGGGCTCTTCCCAACCCCATCGCGATTTCCTGCAGGAATTTGGGGGGCTCTTCCCAACCCCATCGCGATTTCCTGCAGGAATTTGGGGGACTCTTCCCACCCCTATGGCAATTTCCTGCAGGAATTTGGGGGGCTCTTCCCACCCCTATTGCGATTTTCCGCAGGATTTTGGGGGGGGTTCTGCCGGTGCCCTGCAGCCGCCGCTCAAACCTGTCCCGCAGCATTAGCAGGGTTCCCTTGGCTCGGGATTTCCCTCCCCACCCCTCCTGCTCCGTTTTTTTGCCCGGATTTCCAGCGGGTCGGGGCTGGGCAGGAGCCTGGAGCTCGGCTTTTATCCAGTGGAGCCCAAAATTCCGAGCCGGCCCCAAGAGCGGAGAGAGCCGGGACGGCAGGGCCCAGCAGCTTTGCCCTTTTGGGGTTTTTTTGTGAGGAAGAAATCCTCCCAAAGATGATTCTGGCTCTGGGAAGGGCGACAAGGGTTGGGAAATGTCCCTGGGAGCAGCGCTGGGCTCAGCTCTGCCCGATCCTGGGGGAATCCCGGCGGGATCCGCCCCGCTCCCGCTGGGTTGGGGTGACAAAGATCCAGAGCCCGGCAGGTTCTGGCGGTGTCTGTCCTGATTTTGGGCATTTTCCCAGCCCATCCCACCCACGCCAGCGCTGGAAAGGCGTTTTCAGCTTTATGGAACTGTCGGAGCTCTGCCCACAGCTCCTTCCTCGCCCTAAAACCGGGAGATGTGTTTGTTCTTCCATCCCAAAAAGCGGCCGGGCCAAGGCTCGCAGCGGGCAAAGTCCGAGCGGGGCAGGGGAGGAGAAATGTCTGGGATCAAAGCGTTCCCACCTGGCACAGCACGGTGACACTGACCCCAATTAGCGCCCGGAGTTAATGAACCCCTCCGGGATTGGCTGGAGTGGAAAATGCTTCGCAGAGGTGTGGAAGGTTCTGGACGCTCTGGGGCTGGCCCTTGCTCAGGACGGGGGTCAGAGGGGGTTTTCCAGCCCAGGGAAAAGATTCCAGGAGGGGATAAAATCCTCACCTGACTCCTGGAGCCGGGCAGGGGGGAGCAGACACGGCAGGATTTGGGGACAGCTCCGGTGTCCCTTTGGGGCCGCAGCCCGACCTGCCCAGGCTGCATTTGTCCAGCCCCAATCCCATTTATCCCCTGGCTCTGCCTTCCCTGAGCAGCCCCGGGGGGAATTTGGCAGGAGTTGGGAGGTTGCTACAGAACTTTTCCCAGGTGGAACGCGTGGCCTTGCAGGGAATGCTGCAGGGATCCGTGTCCCCGGCCAGCCCCGAGGTGACAAACCTGGCCTGAGCTGCTCCAGCGCCCCGGCAGGGCAGGGATCGATCTGGGATGGGTTTGGCTGGAAAATCGATGCTGGGGAGGGACAGGGGACATCGATCCCCGAGGACGACACAGGCCCTGGGAGCTGGGGTTTTTGGGAGGATTTCGGCAGTTTTTAAAGGATGGCCTGAAAGCCCAAAGCCTCGGGGTCGCTCCTTTCTCCTCACCTCGTGCTCAGCACCCCCAAAATCGAGCAGAGCCAGCGGGATTTGGGGACAACTGGAGCTGAGGTGTCCCCTTTGGGGTGCCAGCCCGGATTTGTCCACCTCCAATCCCGTTTTTCTGCTTTTTCTGGGATTGCTGCTCTTGGGATGAAGGGGGAGGGACGTCCCAACCCTCAGCCCTGAACCCAAACCCATCCAGCACTCCGTGCTCCCCGGAGGCCGATACGAAATCCCAATAAATAAACCCTGACGATAAATCCCACACCTGGGGCAGGTGGAACTTTTAATACAATGTATATTTATTGCAAACAATAATATACAAAACCAAAAACAAACAAACAAAAAAAAAAAACCCAAACAAAAACAAAACAAACAAAATAAAGGTAAGTTTCACAAAGAGAAGGATCTTGCAACCAAAACTGAACTGAACTTACCTAAAGACAAAATATGATTTAAAGGACAGGCCTTTTAAGTTACAGAAATACTTTAAAAAGATCTGCTTTTATACAGAAATAGAAAGATGCCATATTATAAGAGTGCTTTAAGATTTTTTTTTTCCTCCTACTGAATCCCTAAAAAAAAAAAAAAGTTAACAAATATATCATTTTTTTTTTAAATAAAAAAAAAAGTCTGCTGTCTTTTTTAAAAAGCAATCCTTAACTGTTCAGCCACAGCTTCACCAAAATCAGTGTCCCCCCAGCTCTCCCAGGCAGTTTTTTGTTTTGTTTTGCTTTTTTGGGGGGGGTTTGAAGGCTAAAACGGTGCCACCCCTGCAGCAGGGCTGGGGTGTTGGGGCTCGTCCTTGCACGAGCTCGCGTGTCCCAGAGAGCTGAGGCAGGAGACAAGGCAAATGATTCAGTGATCCGCTACATTTGCAATCTTTAGTTTGTACAAATCTCATTTTTCTTTTTTTTTTTTCCTTTCTTTTTTTTTCTTTTCTTCTTCCAGTTTCTCCTCGAAGGCAAAAGAAAAAAAAAAAAACAAACCCAAAACGACGACGAAACCTCGAACGAACGAACGAACGAACAAACAAAAAAAGGGGAACAGCACGAAGTTTGTACAAACCCAGGACGTGGATTCCGAAGAGAATAATAATAATAATAACAACAACGACGACGACCAAAAGGAATTAAAGAGATAAATAAAGGGCTGGTTACAGTTTCAGACCATAATTTAACAGGCACGGTCACCTTCCAGATAATGCTCCCGACTACCGCAACGCTTCCGAAAGGACTTCGAGGGGGAGGCTGAGACAACGAAACCCCAGGAAAATCGTGATTAAAAGCCGCTCCTCTCCCCAGGTAAATAATTTAAAGGCTCTCTGACGTCTCCCGGGCGGAGAGGAGCCCCTGGCTGGGTTTGGCACCCTGGGGCGGGCAGGGGGTGCCCGGAGGGGTCGGGCTCAGCCCCCAGCCCAATGATTATCACCGGGCTGCTTTAAGGCTTCTCAGCAGCACTTTGGGGCTGCAACACGGATTATTTTTTATTATTGATTTTTTTTTTTTTTTTTTAACACCCCTCCTCTCTTTTTGTTTTTCTTTTAAGGCTCAAGGTTATTAAAAAATAAAGTGAAGTTCTCCTCCTGGCTGGTTTTGCTACGAGTTAGAAAAATAAAGCCTCTCCCACGCTGGTGCCTGCCCCAGTGCTGGGTTCCCAGGGCAGGGCACGCTGGTTTAGTTTCATTTTTAGAGCAAAAAAAAGAGACACTTCTCTATACAAAAATACCTCTGCAAGAAAACCTAGGGCTGCTCCACTAAGTGTCATTTTTTATTATTTTTTTTTTTTAAGCTGTTGGAAAAATAAGAGCATTTCAAAAAAAAAAAAACCCCAACCTCTAAAAAATAGGTATAAATCCCCTCAAATTGGTAACGAATCATACACAGTACATACTAAAAATATTTAAAATAGAGAATATTCCTCACAGAGGACTCTTGAGTTTTCTCTTTTACCCCCCCCCATTTTTTTACTTCTTCTCCTCTTTTTTTTTTTTTTTTAGATTTTCTTATCTTTCTTGTAATTACTGCTAAAAAAAAAAAAAAAAAAAAATCATTACAAAAGTCCAGAGAAGGAGCCAGCTGGGCGGAAAAATCTCTGAAGCAGAGTTCAAGTCCAGTCCTTGGCAAGCCTGTCCCAAATTTTGGGGCTGGGGGGGCGGGTCCCGGAGGATGCTGTAAGTGCAGAAGGCTCGAGGCGCTCTCTCCACCCCGCCAGCTTCCACGTGAGCGTCTTTTTTAATCACCACTTCAACTTCACGCACACCGAACCGGCCCGAGGCAACTCCTTCCCCCGCTGCTCCTGGCGCTTTTCCCGTTTCGTTTTTTATAATTTTTTTTTTTTTTGGGGTGTTTTTTTTTTTTTAATTTTTTTTTCATTTTTTTTTCTTTCTCTCTCTCTCTTTTGCGGGTCGCTCTGTTTGTTTCGCTCGCTGGTTTCCCTCCTCAGGGCCGGGTGAGCTGCGTGTACACGGGCTGCTCCCAGTGCTGCGGGCTGTGGGTCTGGGGGATGGAGGGCACGCCGGCCGTGTCGGCGATGGGCGTGTACATGGGGCGCTGCGTGGGGCTCATGTAGCTGAAGGTGGAGTAGAGCCCGCCGCCCTGGCCGGCGTGGCTGTAGTAGGAGCCCGAGGAGCCCTGGTGCTCGCCGTACTCGTACTGCGCGCGGCTGATGCTGGGGTAGGACGAGCTGTAGTGCTGCAGGTTGAAGGAGCCGTAGCTCAGCTGCTGCTGCTGCTGCTGCTGCTGCGGCGGCTGCTGCTGCTGCGGGGAGTGCTGCTGCTGCTCGCTGTAGTGGCTGGGGCTCAGCTGCTCCGTCTTGATGTGCGTCCTTTGCTGCTGCTGCTGCTGCGGGCCCTGCTCCACGCTCAGCGCCGGCTGCTTGGACATCCACACGTGGCCGGCGCCCGCCGGAGCGCCCGCGGCACCGCTGATGCCGTAGCTGCCCGTGTAGGCGACCTGGCCGGGGTGCCCGTTGGGCGGCAGGTACTGGTCGAACTCGTTGACGTCGAAGGTCTCGATGTTGGAGATGACGTCGCTGCTGAGCTCGCCGATGTCCACGTCGCGGAAGTCGATGTGCGGCGGCTGCCGGCCGCCCTCGCCCAGCGCGCGGCCCTCCCGCTTCAGGTCCTGCTTGCCCGGCTGCGGGTCCGTCTTGGGGGTGGTGGGGGGCGTGGGGGGCCCCTGCGACTGGCCTGGGGGAGGAAGGAGAGGGGTGAAGGCGTGACGGGGGTGACGACGCCGCCCGTGAGGGACCCCAGCACCGCCCTCACGCAGTTTTGGCGTGGGGTTTTATTTTTTTTTGGTTTTTAAGAAGCACGGGGTCACGTTTCCCCCCCAGAGCAAACAGGGGAGGTGCCCGCAGGGGCACGCCGGGGTGGGGATTTGCGCGCCCGGGCTGCGGGCACAGCTCGCGGGCAGCTCTCCCCCTTCTCACCCCACTCCTGGATGTTTCCTTTCCCCCGCCCTCGGCCCGGTTTGGGCAGCAGCGCCGCGGCCCCGGGGGCTCCGTGGGTACCTACCCGAGTGCTCCCCGGGCGAGTGCACCTCGCTGATGCTGGAGGAGGACTGCGGCGAGTCTGCCTGCAGCGCCTTGAAGATGGCGTTGGGGGAGATGTGGGTCTGCTCCGCGCCCTCCTCCTGCTCCGCCTGCCCGTTCTTCACCGACTTCCTCCGCCGGGGCTGGTACTTGTAGTCGGGGTGGTCCTTCTTGTGCTGCACCCGCAGCCGCTCGGCCTCCTCCACGAAGGGACGCTTCTCGCTCTCGTTCAGCAGCCTGGGGGGGGGGACACGGGGGGCCAGGGGTCACTCGTGGCTCTGCGGAGGCGCTCTGGTTCCCCTCCAAAAAGCGACGCGAAGCCCCCCGCGACCCGACCGCCCGGTCCGGGACGCTCGCTGGTTGTCACCCTCTTATCCCGCAGATCCCTCCGGTGCCCGGAGCGGAGCTGCAGCGGTGGCAGCGGGGTCCGGCGCTCTCCCTCCCCAGCCTGTGTGCACGTCTCGCTGTCCCCGGGCGCTTTGGGGACATCCCCGCCTGCCAGGGCCAGCTTTCCGCACCCGAGCGGGATGGAAAAGCCATTTCCCACCGCTTTGGGATCGCTCCCCGCCCCTGGCGCGGTCCCCCAGGACGCGGGTGGCCCAGGTGACTCACTTGCCTGGCGTTTTCCTCCCCTCCCCGCCTCGTCCTGGCACTCGGAGGCCACCCGGCCCTGCGCCACCCTCCCACCCTCCCCGCATCGCCCCGCGCTCCCTCCGGCCCGGCCCGAGCTGATGCAATCCCCAAAATCCATCATTTCCTCCGCAAACAAACAGCGGCCGCGGCAGCCGCGGGCATCGCGCGGGGAGCAGAAACCACTTCCAACACCACAAGGCGAACGACTTCCCCCTGCTTTCCCCCTCCTGCTCCGGCTTCTCCGCGGCCGAGCGAGTTTTGAAAACTTTTTCCAGAGCCTTCTCCGGGAGCTCGCAACATCCTCTGGGCGGGAGCGGCGCGCTCCGCATCCCCCGGTGCCCCCGGGCATCCCGGCCCCGAACTCACCTCCAGAGCTTGCCCAGGGTCTTGCTGAGCTCGGCGTTGTGCAGGTGCGGGTATTGATCCGCCAGCTTCCTGCGGGCCGCCTGCGCCCACACCATGAAGGCGTTCATGGGTCTCTTGACGTGCGGTTTGTTCTTGCTGGAGCCGTTCACCCGCACCGGCATCGGCACCAGGGTCCAGTCGTAGCCCTTCAGCACCTGGCTCACCGCCTCCCGGATGCACACCGGGAACTTGTCCTCGTCGTTCTCCTTCTTCAGGTCGGGGTCGCCTTTGGGGAAGGTGTTCTCTTGGGGTCTGGTGTTCTCCGTGTCCGAGCCGGATCCAGAGGGGCAGGGGGAGCCGGCGGAGTCATCCGACATGGTGGGGCTGGGGGCGTCGGAGATACATTTGTCCTGTTCTTCTGTCATTTTCATGAAAGGGTCGAGGAGATTCATGCGAGAAAAGTGGCCGAGGGGGAGCAAGGGGGCGAAAAAAAATTTTTTAATAATAATATTAAAAAAAAAAAAAAAAAAAAAAGCAACTTCAAAAAGTTACGCGCTAAGGGGCAAAGGACGGGTTAAAAAAAAAAAAAAAAAGTAAAAAAACTCGGAGAAACGAAGTCTCCGCCGGGCTGCGGAGAGGGAAAGAACCGCGAGAAGTCTGCGAAAAACTTTTTGTTACTTCTCCTCAGCACAAAAAAAAAAAAAAAAAAATAAAAAAAAATCACAAAAAAACCAACAAAAAAAAAAGATATCCGAAACGAGGAAAAGGAAAAACTTAGGCGAGGAGGAGGAGGAAGGAGCGGGGCGAGCGGCCGGGGCAGTGTCGGGCGCGGCGGCCCCGCCGGTCTCCAGCGCGGCTCTGCGGCCGCCGCGCGCCGCGCGCACAAATACCCAGCGCCCGCCCGGGCTCGGCCAATCACGGCGCGGCCCGCGGGGGCCGCCCCGCTGCCATTGGCCCGGCCGCGCCGAGGGGGCGGAGCCGCGCCGCGCTGAGGGGGCACGGCCCGGCCCGGGGCGGGACGGGCGGCGGCGACGGCGGCGACAGCGCCAGCGCCCGCTGCGCCACACGCGGCCCCGGCTCTGCCCCCGCCGCTGCCCCGCCGATGGGCCGTGGGGGCCCCGCGGATGGGCCCCGAGGGGCCGCTGCAGCCGCGCTGGAGGCGGGCGGGACGCGCGGAGCGCGGCGCGCCGGGAGCCGCGGGCGTTGCGCGGCTCCGTCCCGAGGGGGCGCTAGAGGCTCAGGAACGGAGCGCGGGGGGGGCGGGGCAGGGCCGGGCCGGGCGAGCCCCCCGAGGCACCCCCGGCACCGCGGGGACACGGCGGGGGACCTCGGGGCATGGGGGCGGCCGACCCCGGAGACCCCAAAATCTGAGGGGTTCTCTCTCTCTTTTTTTTTTTTTTTTTTTTTTTTTTTTTTTTTTTTTTTAGGAGGAAAGGAAGGGGGTGGGGGTCCGGCGCGTCCCTCCGCCCACCCCGCGCTGCGACATCCGCGCGTTCCCCGTTTATTCCTCTTTATGTCATTATTCTCCATCCCCGTGGCCCCGGCGCGGCTTTCCCTGAGCGGCCGGGCCGGGCTGCGGGACCCTCATCCCTTGTTCCTCATCCCTTGTTCCTCATTCCGGTTCCTTACCCCGGTTCTTCATCCCTGTTCTTCATCCCGGTCCCGCACCCGGATTCCCCATCCCGGTTCCTCATCCCAGTCCCGCATCCCGGTTCCGCATCCCGCATCCCGGTTCCCCATCCCGGTCCCGCATCCCGGTTCTCCATCCCGATTCCTCATCCCGGTTCCGCATCCCGATCCCGCATCCCGGCCTGGAGCTGCTCCCGGGGAAGGAGCGGCCTCTTCCCTCCGCCTCTCCACAAAAATAAAAGTTTTGCCGAGTCGATGGAGTCTCGTCCTGGGAACGGGAGCTCCCCGGGGTTATCTGTGGGTAGCTGCCGGTATTTCGCTTCACAGGGATCTCTTCGGGGTTTTTAGGGCTCGCACGTTTTCAGCCGCAAGCGGGTCAGGATGAAATCAGGGCTGTCACTCCGATCCCGATCCAGGTGGGCAATAAAGCAGAGCCCGGTTTTGTTTTCTTGGGTTTTTTTTTTTAGGCTCCAGGAGAAGGGGATTTGGTGGGAGCTGCCCAAAAAGCTGCGCCCCTTCCCACCTCCCTCCCTTCTCCCCGCGCTCCTCGGAGCCTTCCGGGGGCAGAATCCTCGGAGCGCTGCTCCCTTCCCAAACCCCGGAGCCCAGAATTTTTCACCGCAACTCGAGCGTTAAAGTCGGGGCTTTCTCGAAGCCGCTTTAAATCGCTGCTTTAATTTGCAGCCTTTGTGCGGCCGGACAATCCTCGGGGCAGCGGCCGCCTCCGCGCCCTGTCGCGATTGTCGCGGTTACCCTGACGAGGAGGGGTGCGAGGTATTGGGAAGGGCACGTGAAAAAAAAAAAAGGAAAGAGAAAAGGACAAGGCAGCGGGGAAAGAGCTGTGAATAAACGCTCTCCTTGGTTGTTTTTAGTTTTCCCTGAGGTTCTGGTGATTATTTTGGGTTGTTTTGTTGTGGTTTTTTTCCTTTTTTTTTTTTGCTTGCAGACTTTTTTTTTAATTTTTTTTTTTTGGGAAGTAGTTTTGCTTTGGGTGAGTCTAAAGGTAAGTGGCTGTGCTGTGTCCCAGAGCCTTTGTCTGCAGGAGCAGGGGCACTGCGAGCAGAGCGGGGCTTTGCTCCAGGGGAATTTGGATTTTAATTCCTGAAACACTGAGGACGCTTTTCCCAGAGTTGCGCTCCTGTCCTTTGCTAAATATCCAATATTCCCGGAGAGGGCCGCTGGATTTTGCCTTGTTATTTGGCGGAAAGGGTGAGCTTCCAGCAAACACTGCAGGAGACAACTTGGGTTCTTTTCCCTGGGCGATCTCGGCTCTTAGCGTGGTGCACGCTGGAGCTCAGCTCCCCCGAAATCTCATTTAGTGACTGATATTTGCCGCAGAACGCCCGGGCGAATGCGGGCGAGGAGATTGTCCTGGTCTCAGCTGGACAAAATGTACCTGGAGAGGAGCAAAACCTGGTGAGGAGAGGGATCGTGCCCCCTGGCCCGGCTGGCAGGAGCAACGCCGGGACAAGCCGGCAGGGTCACGGATTGAACGGGAAGGGTCAGAATTAGGACATTTTTCATCCCGCGGATCCGTCAGCTGGAAGGGGGCTCTGCCTTCCCGGAGCGAGGCGAGGGGCTTGACAAGTTTGAACAATAAACAAAAGCGAAAGGGGGAAGGAGCTCTGCAGTTATTGTGTGTGATTCGATAATTTCTGGCTTATTATTTTTAATTATTGCTCGATGGACTATTTGGACAAGGTGGACAAGCTGATTAATCACAGCCGGCTGGAAGCTGCCTTTTAAAGCTGCTGCTTTCCCGTCAGGATGGAAGTTTTCCTTTTCTTTTTTTCTGGAATTAACATTGTTTTATCCAAAGTGGCCGGCTCAGGGAGCGGGGAAGGTTTTTAGTGAGGATTAAAGCCCTCTCTCTGATGGGTTTTCCCTGCTCCTTGTGCTAAATGCAATCCCTGTTTTTCAGGGAATAATCTTTCCAGGCGGGGAGCGGTGGAGACGGGAATTTTGGGAGCGGAGGGAACAGACGCAGGGGGGTGGATTTGGGGAGGTTTTGCTGTCAAAATTTAAAATACAGCCGCGCTGAAGAATTAGTTTTATGGATTTTTGGGGAGCTGGGAGGGGGAGGTTTGATCCTGGGGTGGTTCAGGCTCTGCTCCGACCCCCGGGATTTGGGATTGGCGTTGGGAAGGTGTCCCCAGGGATGCTGTGATGTCACCGTGTCCCCTCTGAGCTCACCCTGCCACCAACCCGCCCAGAGAGGGAGAAACCCAAGGAGAAGCTGCTGATCCCGGGAAACGCTCTCCCTGCTCCTGCCGCACAAGGAGGGAAAACCGGGAACGTTTGGGGTGTGGAGCAATGCCCGAAAAACTGTTCTGCGTTCCTGCAGCACAACTCTGAATTTCGATACCGGCGCTGGATCGGTCATTGATCCACGGCCCAAAATGCGAAATTCCAGCTGCCATTCCAGCGCCTTTGGATTTCTCCAGGAATGTTTGCTCCGGCGTTTTTCGGCAGGGGCTGGTGCAGCCCCGTTAATTGCAGCTTAATTAAAGTAAAAAATCCCCCTCCTCAGCAGTGACGTTCTGTTAAATCCGAGAGCGGGGCTGCGTCCCACAGAAATATTCCCACACTTCGGCTTTTCCCTCTCCGCTGCGGGCCGGGAAGCTCAGCCTGCCCTTGGTTTTCCCTTTCGGTGCAGAAAGTTCCCTTTTCCCCTGATTTTCCTCCGTCCCCTTTTCCCAGCCCTGCTCAGGTCTCCAGGGATCCCACATCGTGCTCTTCCAGGTGTAAAAAGATTTCCCTCCTATCCCAAATATTCCCAGTGCAGAGATGGAATTTGGGCTTCGGGTTTTGGTGGGAGCATCCATGGATCGATCCCAGGTGTGGAGCTCCTTGATCCCATTTCCATTCCAGAGGAATGAAAAAGGAGATCCGGAGCAGGAGCTGATGAGGGACGGCCTTGGGGCCTTTAATTGGAAATTAATTCCTTAAAAAAATTGCCTTTAAATTTGTAATTTCAGCTCAGAATTCCTTGAGATCGGATCCATTTGGTAAATTCAGCTGAGAATTCCTTGAGACTGGATTAATTTGGTAAATTCAGCTGAGAATTCCTTGGGACTGGATTAATTTGGTAAATTCAGCTGAAAATTCCTTGGGATTTTTATTCATTTTGTAAATTCAGCTCAGAATTCCTTGGGGCTGGATTAATTTGGTAAATCCAGCTGAGAATTCCTTGGGATTCTGTGAATTTTTAAAGCTCTGCTTCTCTGGCCTCTCAGGATCACAACCGGCCCTGCTGCACCTTGAGCTGGAGACAGCAGGGTGTGATTTGAGCTTGGCAAATCCTGGGAACGCCTGAAAAAAAAAAGAGGAATTTCCCCCCTTCTCCTGAATATATAAAGTAACAGCAGCCTGAGGACTCCAAGGCAATGCCTGAAATAAATTCATTTTAAATTTATGCCTAAAAACACTGTCGGGAGGGACTCGCTCGCTCTGGGGAAGAAAGTGAAGGAAATTCTGGAGTTTTGGGAGAAAAATCCCAGCCCTGGGGTGAAATGATCCCGGTTATTTCCGAGCTGGGGTGCAGCAGTCCCTGGAATATTGGGATTCATTTCCCACTCCCAAAATCATCCCAGAAGAGCACAGCTGGGGAGGAATCGGGATTAGGGTGAGACTGGAGGCAGCAGGAAAGGAACTGGGAGCAGGGAAAAGCTCTTTGTCCCTGGGGGAAAAAAAAAAAAAAAGGTTGGGAAGTGCTAAAAAGAGGAGAATCCGAGGAAAAAGTGAGGAAAATTTGGGATTTTTTTAGCTTTGCTGACAGAAATCCCGGTGCTGATGGGCAGCTCCTCGGTTTGGGGAGGAAAATCTGGAATCTGGGGTGGGTTTGTTCCCATTCCCACCTGGGAGTCGGGAGCTGGGAGCATTCCCCCGGCCCTGGCACTGCTTCCACCTTGGAAAACAGAAACAATTCCCTGTTTTCTGCTCCTTCTCCCACAGCTGGAAACCACCGGGCACAGCCTTGGACGTCACAAATGCTCCTGGGATTTTCTTTCTTTTTTCCCCCCCTCTTCCTGGAGATTTAAGGGATTAATCTGGAGATTTAGGGAAGGAGAAAAATATTTATTTATTTATAAATTGCTTTAGGAATAAATGTTGGTATTTATTTGGCGACAGATTTCATGATCTCGTGATTCTTTCATTATCGATTGGTCCATTTCATTATTTATTCCTTTGCTCCAGGGTTTTTTTGGCTCCGAGCTCTGCAAACTTTGCCCGCGTGGAAAATTTACCCCTCTCATTTCCAGCGGGATGGAAATCCCCTCCCCAAAGTGCTCCCCTCCCTTCCCAAAGGGTTTTCTCCTAGAAGGGGGAAAAAAAAAAAATAGAATTATTAAGAATTTATTCTTTTTTTTCCCCCCCCTCTCCAAAAAGTGCAGCTTTAAATTCTGGGAACGCTTTTGGATTTTCCCGGTTTTCCAGGTGCAGCATCCCCTCGGAGCCAGGGCTGGAAGCGCTTCTCCGTGCGAGGCTGAGATAAATCAATCTGCTTCCAATCACCCGGGAAAACCGATCCCAGCCGCAAGGAAACCCCGGGAATGAGAACAAAAGAGGGAATTTTCACCCCCAGCAATCGGAGCTCTCCAGAAAAGGGGAAGAATTCCCTGCAGGGAATGTTGGTGGCACAGGATCCTCACAATTTCTTACCGATCTTAATCCCTCTAAATGAGTGACGTTAATAATCTTGTCCTTAGAAATGAGTGACAGGGAGAAAAGGAATCATTCCCTGCAGGGAATGCTGGTGGCGAGGGATCACCGGAATTTTCTGCCTATCTGAATCCATTTTTAATTATAAAGCAGGGAAACAGACAAAAGGGAGACACAGGATCACCATCAGAATCTACCTGTTTTTAGCGTTATTTTTTTCCTTTTAAACGAGGGATAGAAGGAAAAATTATCCTGGTGGGAATTTTTTTTTTTTCCTCAGAAATGAGTGATCTGGAGAAAAGGAATAACTCCCTGCAGGGAACGCTGGTGGCACAGGAGCGCCGTCGCAACTTACCTGTTTGTCATGGGTTTTTGTTTTAAATAAACGAGGGATACGGAGAGGAGGGGAAAAGTCCTGCAGGGAATGCCGGTGGCACCATCATTTCCTACCTGTTTTTAGCCATTTTTTTCCCTTAGAAATCAGGGGTATCCCCATCGATGTCAGGGATACCCCATCAACGCCGCCGCCTCGTGAAATCTCTCTCAGCGAGGTTCGAGCGGATTAAAATTTCTCGACGAGCTACAAAACCTGCTTAAAAAAGTTAAAAAAGAAAAAGATCCCACCCCATCTATAACTCCTGGTGGATTCTCGTGTTGTTCTCTTTATTTTTTGCTCCCTCCATTTTGCCCAGCCGAGCAATTTTGCCCCGATTCTCCCCCCACCGGGTCCCATCCCGAGGAATAAACCGGCTGGAATTCCAAACCGGCCCCCGCTCTGTTTTCCGAGCAATAGTTCAAATTACAGCGCCCAGCGCCGGCTTTACAAGGAGAAAATTAAATAAAATTTAAAAAAGAGAAAAAAAAAAAAAAAAAGAAAAAAAAAAAAAATCCATCCGAATCTCGGGCAAGGGGAATAAAACTGCCATTCTCTCTACCTGTTTGTGCAGCTCCTGCCTAACGCAGGCAGAGCCCGGCTGTTTATTTGGAGAAGGAAAGTTGTGGAAATATCCTCGGAGGGTGTAATGTGGCCAGCACGTGTTGCTGGGAGCTACCTGAAGTCTGAGCCCTAATGGCTTGCAGATGTCCCCGGGTCACCCGTTTCCTCTGCCCGCTCCTCAAATTCGACAGAGAAATTCCGAATGAATTTAAAAAAAAAAAAAAAAAAAAAAATACAAGTAAAAAAAAAAAAAAGAAAAAAAAGGGGGGGTGTTGGGTTTGGGCAAGGGAAAGGTGATTTTTGTTTTGTTTTATTTTATTTTATTTTTTTTCCCCCCCGACTTCTGGAACTTGTAAAATTGTTTGTTTGGGTTGTTTCCAGCTGCCCGGCCCCGCAGTGATTTGGAAATTGGAGCTGCCAGCTCCGCGGAGGGGTTGGTGGTGGCGGCGGGGGGAGAGGATGATTTATTTGAAAAATAGAGAAATCTGCGCCGGGATCCCTCGGAGTTTGCTCAGGGTGGGGAGTTTATTTACACGGGGATTATTTATGTAAAAAAAAAACCCCGCAGTTTGCTCTGCTGAGCAATAAACAGGGATTTGTTGGAGGTGTATGTACACAGATTTAAAGCCAGGCTCACGTAGGCAGGCCTAGAGCCGGGCCTGGCTGCCCCTGCCCCGTGCCAGGCGCAGGACTGTGTGCCCACGCTCTCCATAAATCCTGTGTTTGACACAGACCGTCGATTTTAAGCCACGTCTAAGAGTTCAGGTCGCTTTCGGTGGCTCGTGTTTGATTTCTTCCGCGGGGCTGCGGCGGTGGGGAGGGGCTGAGTCCCCTCCTGTCACCGATGCCACCCTGGGGATTTGGGAGGAATTTTTTAAATATTTTTTTTAATTTTTTTTTTAAATTATTTATTTGGGGGGATTTTTGGTGACTATTATTTTTAAATTTTTTTTTGTGATTTTTTTTTTTTTTTTTAAATTTATTTTTTGGGGGTGTTTTTTAGCCTTTCCCAGCTGTGCCATGGGATGTGGGATGTAGTTTCCTTGCTCCTGCTCCCCTGCCCCAGCACCGAGATTCTCCCCAGTCCCTTTTCCACAGGGAAAAGCCTTTCCAGGGAATTTCGAGGTGCCCGTTTTGATGGTGGCATCGCTGGCACCGAGATCCTCATGGAGCTTCCCATTTTTCACACTGTCCTGATAATTCAAGGAGTTTCCAAAGGGCTGGACCTCGCTCAGGAGGGGCTGAAATGAAATTTTAGCTGATTTTCCAGGTCTCCATCCCAACCCGGAGCCTCCAACGGGCAGGACAAGCCCAAGAGCTGTTGGTCTAATTCCTCTCTGAATTGCTGCAAAATTCATCAACAGAACTGCCCTTTAATGAATTTACTTATTTACTTTTCATTTTACGACGAGACCTCGCAGAGGAGCATCACTTATTCCATTTTCCTCCGCCGGAGTGGCGAAAAAGCAGGGACAGCTTATGGTGAGCAGAAAAATAACACTCATTAAAAATTAAAATTAAGGGAGGGGAAGCTAAAAACCCAGGAACGTGGAGGGCAAAGATTTTCTGTCTCTCTCTCTCTCTCCCGTGACAGATTAGAAATATGCTCTGGCCATTTAGCTTGGCAAAAATCAGATGATTTTTTTCTTTTTTTTTTTTGGTGAAAAGAACCCTCATCCTGCTGCTAAGTGGGAAAAGTTTATTCTGAGCATAACACCCTCCAGCTCTCAGTTTTTTTCTTTTTTAAATTTTTTTTTTTTTTCCCCCCTCAAGAAATGTTTGCTAGGCCTTAACAAAAACACAGAAAGTCTCTGACTGCTTGATGAAATATCATTGCATTTTCTGGAGGGAAAATCCTGTCAGAAATACTGCTCTGAAGGGTTTGGATCTACCTTGGCGTGGAGTTTCAATCGCTGTCAGGCTCCTAATGCTCTTTATCGTAATCCCGGGCTCCTACACAAAATCCAAACCCATTTTGGACTGGGAGGAACAGCAGCAAAATTCCCGAAATCCCGGCAACGTCCCTGGGGGAATAAAACTCATCCCTGGGGGAACAAAATGCATCCCCGGGGGAATAAAACACATCCCAGGGGGAATAAAACACATCCCCGGGGGAATAAAACTCATCCCCGGGGGAACAAAACGCATCCCAGGGGGAATAAAACGGATCACCGGGGGAATAAAACGCATCCCAGGGGGAATAAAACGCATCCCAGGGGGAATAAAACACATCCCTGGGGGAATAAAATGCATCCCTGGGGGAATAAAATGCATTCCCGGGGGAATAAAACACATTCCCGGGGGAATAAAACACATCCCCGGGGGAATAAAACGCATCCCCGGGGAATAAAACGCATCTCTGGGGGAATAAAACGGATCCCTGGGGGAATAAAACACATCCCCGGGGGAATAAAACACACCCCCGGGGGAATAAAACGGATCCCTGGGGGAATAAAACGCATCCCTGGGGGAACAAAATGCATCCCAGGGGGAATAAAACGGATCACCGGGGGAATAAAACACATCCCTGGGGGAATAAAACGCATCCCAGGGGGAATAAAACGGATCACCGGGGGAATAAAACGCATCCCAGGGGGAATAAAACGCATCCCAGGGGGAATAAAACACATCCCTGGGGGAATAAAATGCATCCCTGGGGGAATAAAATGCATTCCCGGGGGAATAAAACACATTCCCGGGGGAATAAAACACATCCCCGGGGGAATAAAACGCATCCCCGGGGGAATAAAACGCATCTCTGGGGGAATAAAACGGATCCCTGGGGGAATAAAACACATCCCCGGGGGAATAAAACACACCCCCGGGGGAATAAAACGGATCCCTGGGGGAATAAAACGCATCCCTGGGGGAACAAAATGCATCCCCGGGGGAATAAAACACATCCCCAGGGGAACAAAATGCATCCCAGGGGGAATAAAATGCATCCCTGGGGTCTGGCGCCGCTCAGTTTTAGTTTTTCACGTCGAATTCCCAAAGCTGCGCTCGGGAAATTTGGGTTGAGAGCTTTGCTGGTCTCTCTCCTCCGAAGTAAAGCCGAGTTTAAGGGGAATGTTTCAGTGGAGCGAAGGAAAGAAGCGTGGGGGGAACGTACCTGGGTTCGGGGCGCGGCTGGAGGCTTAGTCCCGGCTCTAAGCGCGGTTTTAGCCACCGCTGGAGAGAGGTTTACCGGGAATTCAGGGAGATGGGTTTGGAAGTGGCGCTTTTAACCAGGGGCCAGGTGCTCTCAGCCCCCCCAGGCCGCGCTCAGGTGGTTAAAATTCACCCAAATATTGATGGCAGTTCCCTCTGCTGCCAGCTCTTATCGGAGCGGGGCTTTGGCAGGGCCTGAAAGGAGGCATTGTTACCTGACGGGGGAAAAAAGAGGAGAAAAAGGAAAAAAAAACCCAAAAAGCCCTGGCAGGAGCTGAGAAACAAAGGAGGATTTTGGGATCAGCTCCCGGCTCTGGCAGCCCTGGGATGGGAGCATCCTCCTGCCCCCAGCCCCGGGGCCTGGCAGAGGGGGATGTTTGCTCTTCAGACAACACTTTGGGTTGGATTTAAAAATCTCTGAGGTTTCTTCGAGTCCTTTTTGTGTTCCTGAGCTGAATCCAGGCAGGGTTTGGGGTTTGGGTTTGGGTGGGATGGAGCTGAGCTGCGTCCCCTCCTCCCTGCCCAGCGTCCTCCTGCTCCGGTCACAGCCAAATTCGACACACAGGAAGATGGAGGGATCCATTTTTCTGGTAGTTCGTGGAGATTTGGTTAAACCCTGCTGAGAAAAAGAACAGCCAGGTGCACTCCCTCTATCCCAGACCCCAGAGGATCCACAGGCCCCAGGATTTTCCATGGGAAAGCGGGATCCTGTTTCCTACTGCACATGCAGCTCCTCGTGGGCTTTTATTCGACTCTTTCCTTATCTGTCCCCTTATCATCTGTCCTCAGTTGGCTCCAGGACTGACCAGAATCAGATCTTTTATCTTTTGGCATCCAGTAGTCCAGGTTTGGTGTCCAAAGTCGTTTCCAGGAGGTTCCAGCCTGAACAACAACCCCCATAAAGGTGACAAACCCGAGCTCTCTCCGGTGACCCGAAACTGCGCAGCAACACCCACATTTTTTCTGTCTGACTGGGGCAGGAGGGAGATATTTGGGGACAGGAGGAAAAAACAAAAAAACCAGCACCGAAAAAAACAAACAACAAAACCAGAAATAGAAATCTCCCGGAGGGAATCCAGTCCGGTCCTACCGGCCTGGCAGCTTTTGGGAGAGGAAAAACCAGGAGGACAACGGGGTGACCACGGAGCGTCCTTGTGTGGGGAGAGGAGAGACCTCTCTGCCTGGGAAGGCTCTGCAGGCGGATTTTGGCTCTTTTGGGGCTGTTTTAGGGGGTGCTGGAGGGTTGGGCTGAGGAGGCTCTGTCGGGGCTCTCCTGGGGGAATCTGTGCTTTCCTCAGGCAGGCTGAGCCTGGCAATCCTCGGGATTAACCTCGGGATTAACCTCGGGATTAACCTCGGGGTTAACCTGGGGATGCTGAGCGCCTTCAGCTGCCCCCGGGGTGGGGCTGGCACTGCTGGGTGTCCCCAGGATCCTCCCTGGCAGCAGGAAGAGCCTTGGGAAGGGTTTTGAGCAGAGCACGAGGGGTCCTCACCCAGCTGGGACAACGGGGTTCCCACCGGATCCATTTCCCCGTTCCAGCAGCTCCTTCCTTTCTCCCATCCTTTCTTTCTCCCCGCCGGCCCCTGAAGGGGATTAATCTCCAACATCTTGCGCCTGATCCGAGGCCTTGACTCGGAAAACAGGAAAGGTCAGGTTGAGTCAGCCCCAGGCCGGCGTGGCATCCAAAGCAAACAGCTCCCCGTGGGATGCAGCGGGGCTGGAGAGGATTCCCACGGGAGCACAGGGCAGCTCCGGGCCCCTCCTCACCCTGCTGCCACCCGGGGAGGGGGAAAGGCATGGAAAACCCTCGTGGGTTGTCAAACCGCGAGCCATTTTGAGCGAAACAGAGGAGGGAGAGCGGCGCCGGCCGGGAAGGAGCAGGAGAGGTGTGCGTGTTTGTCCTGCAGGATCCTGGTTTTTAATCCCCTTGGCACGAGGAGGGATCACACCGGCGGTGGGCTGGGCTCTGCGGGACACCAGGGGGAATCTCAGCCCAGGGTCAGAATCCCTGGGCAGCTTTTGGGTGTGCAGGCAGAGCTTGGCTGAGGGGCCGAGCCCTGGGGCGGCTCTTGAGTGGGAAAATGGGATAAGGAAGGGCGATAAGGAAGGGGTGGGATGAGGGATAAGGAAGGAGGGATAAGGAATGGCCGGTGGATGGAGGTTTCAGCTCTTCCGTGTCTCATTTTTGAGCACTCCCTACTCCTTCTCCGTTGACCTTGGGGCTTTGAGTGCCAATAAAGCGCCGACAATTCCCTGAGGCCAAACCCACCCGAGGGTTCCTGGTGGTCTGCAGCTCCCCAGACACGACCCCACAACGTGCGTGGGGCAGCTTCCCATCCTGGAGCTCAGAGCTCAGCCCCGGGAGCTGCTGGAGACAATGGAAACCCCAGCTGCTCCCTCCAGCCCTGCTCCCACCCCTCCTGTGCCATCACAGTGAACCTCGGGGCTCCTGCGTGGAAGAACCCTTAAAAAAATATAAATTATTATTATTATTATTATTATTATTACTACTACTACTATTATTGAATAAGAATAAGAATAAGAATAAGAATAAGAATAAGAATAAGAATAAGAATTAGCCAAGGTAATTTGTGATTCCTGAACTGAGCCCAAGCCACCAGCTTCAGATGGAGATCTGACTTCAGGCTCCTGTTGGGGAAACACGGAGTTTTCCTAGGAGATTTCCTAAATCCCTTCTCCTACCCCAGGCTTTACCCACTGGGAAAACCTCTGGATTTGTCTTTGATTTTGCTTTAATTGCCCTCTCCAGGTGAAGGGCACTAACGAATGTGCCGATAATTGCACAGCGCTGGGGTTTGGATCCCTGTGAGTGACCGGTGTGACCTCGCTGCTCTTTAGGGTAATTTTTCCATGTTTTTCCATGCTGGAGGCTCCCAGCCTTTGGAGGTGGGCACAGGCTGCGGGGATGTGGCCACAGGAGTGTCAGAGCTCCTGGCCCAGTGTTTTGGTGGAGCTGGGTGTGACATGAGGCTGTGCCAGGGCTGTGGAGCAGCTGCTGGCTCAGGAGTGCTGGAAAAAACCTCCTCCCATCCCATCCATGTTCTTCCAGAGGTGGCTGAAGGAGGAGAAGCTCTCCCTCCATTATCAGGGCAGATGGAGAGGAGCTTTTCACATTTCTGAGGTGTTTTCAGAAACACCCGAGCTTTCTCTGGGTAAATCTTTTCCATCCAATCCAACCACGTGCTGTCCCAGTCACCGCATCCCACCACATTCCCTCCATCTCCCTGTCCACCCTCTGTCACAGAACTCCATCCTTTAGGAGCTCCACCTTTCCCCAAACAGGCTTAAAGCTGGCCAAAGTGTTGAAATATATTCCAAATTATATTCCAAATAATTTTGGAAACTCCCACAACAACAGATCCAGGAGAGCAGGGCACAACTTTAAGAAAAGAAATAAAAACACGGCTGAAGCTGCGTTTTTTTGTGTGCGGCACCTTTCAGGTTGGGCACCCCCAGCACAACTCTTGGCTCACCTTGGGTTTTTTTTTGGGGAGGGGCGGTCCTCAACAGAAAACAAAACTGTCCCGTGGAGAACGAGTTTGTACAGGAGGGCTTGTATCACTCAAACCTACTTTTTAAATTTTTTTTTAAACCCTAGAAGCTCTGACCAAGCAATTGGCATTTTATGACTGATTTTCCAAAGCTGCAGGAGCACAGCCTCTCCCTTGTTCCCCCAGACGTGGGTGGGAGCAGCTGGAGGTGGGCGAGTGCCTGCTGGTGGCTCTGGCCAAGCCTTGGCCGTGGCCCAGCTCAGCTCCCAGGCCTCAGGAGGGGCCAAACCAGCGGGAAAAGCTCTCCAGCATCGTCTTCTGCCATCTACAGCCCTTCCCGTGGCTGTGTTTGCTTTTTCTCATGCAGACGGGCACCAGCAGTGGCTCCGAGCTGTGGTTTGCAGCCAGAGCCAAGCCTGGCTCAGCCTCCGAGGAGCTGCGAGCCCTGGTGTCCACCTGGGCTGGTTCTCCTTCCCTAAGTGGGCAGTTGGTCCCACAAGCTCCCAGCAGGAGCTTTCTGCCTGTTTGCATCATAAAATCCTGTTTAAAGTGTGGTTATGGGCAGCGAAGGGCCAGAGAGCAGCTGGAAAATTGACATCTCTACGGTGTTTTTTAGGATTTTTTTAGTGTTTCTCCCTTGTAAATGTCTGCTCCCTTGAGGAGGCTCCTCTGATGCCTTGGGCAGGCAGAGCTGGAACAGAGACTGGGCAGAGCTGGAGAATAAAGCAGAGATTTATTCAAAGGCCTTTAGGATCCACCTTGGGCAGGACAAGAGCCTGGCCAGGGCTGCACCCAAGGGGGCCCCAAAACGGTCCCCAAATGGACAAAGGGTGACGAGGTCTCACACTTGGGTCAGTTCTGGTCCATTTACACATTTTGGGGTTGAATTGTCCAATGGCAGCTCCAGGCTGTGAGGTCCCATCCTTCTTGTTCCTCCCTCCAGCCACCCTTGTTGGTGCTTTTGGGGCTGGGAGTTGTCCTTGGTGTGCAGCAGGAGCAGGATTTGTTTTGTGTGGCTGCTGTGTGCAGAGAGCTGAGTGACCCCGGGTGTGAGCTCAGAGCCTGGAACACAGCAGAGATCAAACTCCAGGCATCAGCTCCTTCCCAAATCCAGCGTGGCACTGGGAGCTGATTTGCCTGGCCTGGCCCAAGGAGAGCTTTGGGAAGCCGAGGCACAGGGAGCCAGCGTGGCTTTGGGTCCCCCAGGCTGGACACAGCTCGGGGTCTGAGTCTGAGTGTCCGGCAGGGAATTGTGCACATCCCCTGTTCCCAAAGGAACACAGCCTCCAGGGCTCCCAGCTCCGTGGTAGGTGCCCCACAGTTCACTCCAGCCCTCCCTGAGCTGGCAGCAGAGCCTGCCCGTGATTTTTCCAGGGAAAAGCGCCTTTTCCCCGAGAAGATCCCGAGCAGAGGCTGTGCTTGTCCCACGGGAGGGCTCCGCTGCGGGAGCCTCTCCAGCAGCCCCATCAATGCTGGGGATTGTCCTGCGGGCTTTTGCTGCGGCGCTCAGCTCAGCAGCTCCATTCATTTGGGTCGGGACACGCAAATATTCCCTGGAATTCGTCTGCCGGGCCAGGCCGGGGGCTGGACGGAGCCCAAGAAGCACAGGGCGAGGTGGGGAGGTTGCACAGCCGTCCCTGCCTGGCGGGGTGCAGTTCCTAGAATCCCTGGGGTGGCACAGGGACGGGGTTGGCGCTGCTGGCGGGGCCGGAGGGGGCCCCGAGGAGCTTCTCTGCCGCGCTCCGGTAAAAAAACGCAGGGCAAACGTTGGAGGTAAACGGAGAAAGTGCAGCTCAGATCCTTCCCAGCTGCAGAGGGGATGTGAAAGGCTGAAAGTCACCCTCCATTTCAGCCTTCTTGTCTCTCCGGTGATCCCAGACCTGCTGGAGCACGGGCAGGAATGGGGGGACACAAAAACTGCCCCGAACGGGGCCGGTTCTGGCTGCTGGGAGCACGGGGCTGGGAGGGGGCTCTGCTCTTCCCTCACAAAGGGGACACCTCCAGGTCTGGAGGCTGGAAAAAGCCCTAATCCAGTCACTGAGATCCTTCCCTAGCTGTTCCCCCACCAATTCGTGTTTTCTCAACTGGAAAGCCCCACACAGAGAAAATCCCTCTGGGAAAATGGACGTGGGGGTTTGGGGAGGGAATTTGGGATCTGCTTGGGAACAGGGAGCTCCAGCCCAGCTGGGAAAGGAGTCTGGATTTTTGGGGATAATCAGAGCAAAACCAGGGCTGGAGACCCCAAATCTGGGGAAACTGGGTGTGTGATCCAAGGTGGGATGGTTCTGGTGGGATTTATTTTTGTGCTGGAGTTGGGAAGTCAGGGACACCCAAATGCCTTGTTTTCAGTTTGCTGCTCAAGCTGCTGCCTCATCCTTGTTTCCTGACCCTTTGGGAAGTGACAAAGTGTCCCCAGTGCCACCTGACGAGGCCACAGGGCCACCTTTGGCACCGCTGGCCCGTCCTTGACATCCCTTGTCACCAAGCCAATAAAAAAAGGGATCCTGGGAAGTGTGGGAACTGCACCCTGACCCCCCCCTTGTTTGGTTTGGGGGGTGAAAGTCCGTGTGAAGAATGAGAGGAATCCCGCTGGAATCCTGCTCTGGGATCAGCCGGGATTGGGATGCTGGGGCTCCTCACAGTGCCCAGGGCAGGAGCAGCCACTCCCGGAGCATCCCTGGCACCAGGGGACGGGTCTGTCACTGGGAATTCTGAGGCTGGACCTGCTTTGAGCCATCGGATTTTTGGGAATTCCTTCAGACACCCGGGGACAGCAGAGCTCCCCCCTCCCCGTCCTTCTCCTCCTTCTCCCCTTGAGGAACATTCAGAATTCCCTGCCCAAGCTTTTTTCCCCCCTCCTCTTGTGACTCTGCTCCCCAGGAACGCTCCACAGGCTCGCTCCTATCAATTTTCCCCACCATATGTTCTCATTAAAACATTTATTGTGCGCTTTATCTGTGGATTATTTGCTGTCAATTAATAAAACGTGGGGCGAGCTTCGAACGAACGTTCTCCACCTCCCCACTTCCCCCCAAGGAGGGAAAGGACGGAGAGACAGGGGGGAAAACAATTACCACGGCAGATGGTGCTTTTTAACCTTTCCTTTGCCCAATCTGGGAAAAAAAGGGCGTTTTTCTCAGAATGCTGGCGTGGGTTTTCCCTGATGAGTTACAGCACTGATCCTGAGCTTAGCCAGGCTCAGCCTGAAGCGTGTTGGGGTGTTAAAGCAGGGGGGTGACGGCACAGGGACGCTGCTGGAGCAGGGGATTGGATCCCTCCTCTCCTCCAGGCACCGGGATGAGCAGGGAAAGCTGCAAAATCCCCTCCTGGAAGGAAAATGTGCCGTGGGGTCGGCAGCCTGAAGGCCCCGTGGTCCTTGGCAGGAGCTGTCTGGGCTTGTGCAGCCTTCCAAAAAAAAAAGAGTGGTTTTGGGGTTTTTTTGAAAGAGTTCCTGAAGGGAGAGACCTCCCTGCTGTGCCCCTTCCCACGGGGAACATCACCCCTGGTTTAGGGCGAGGATGGAGGGAGCGGGATGAGCCCTCTCCTCTCCCACCTGGGGAGATCAGGAGCATCCAGTGGTTTTGCCCTCGGCGTTTTTTGGAATTTTGGGCTGCCCAGGGTGGCTGGTGGGCAGATGGGGCGGGGGGGAAAGGCAGACAGAACGTTCCCTGTGGATGCTCCGGGGCCGGGACGCCGTGTACCCTGCGGAGCCGCTCCCTGGGCCCGTGCCCACCGGGGATAAATAAATCCGGGGATAATTCACACCCAGGGGTTTCTTGGATAAACAAACAGGGGGAGAGACCTGGCTGCGGGGAATGTGCTGGGAAAGCCCTGCTGGGCTGGGAATTGGGGAGTTAAACCTGGCCTGGCCTGGACGTGCCCGTGCTTTGATTTCTCCCTGGGGCTGGGTGTTTGCCTGGCCTGGCGGCAGAGCCGGGCCAGCGGCACGTCTTGGCACCGGGGTTTAGCTCTGGGGAAAGTTTAAACCGGGCTTATCGTGGCTCTGAGGCCTCGCAGGGGCTTCCCTGCCTCGGTGCCACCCCTCAGCGGGACTGCCGCTGCCCCCCTGCCCCAGGCACTCCGAGAAACGCGAGGAAAAAGGACAAACCCACCAGATAAACTCATAAAATCATTCAAGGCCCCTTCTGGTTTCGAAACAACCCCACTGCCCTCGGAGTCTGTGGCCAGTTCTCTGCTGGTGGAACGTAAATGTGGGAGGAAGGATTTGGGGTCGGTGATGCCCTTCCAGCCCCGCAGAACTGGGCTCTGTTTGCCCCAGGAGCTCTGCTGAGCCTGGAGCAGACTCAGGAAGCAGGAAAGACTCATTTTTGGGCCTGGATGGGGTCAAAGTGGTCACTCTAACTTTTGGGACCATCATATTTTTTCTCCTCAATTCACCCTTCTTTTTTTATTATTTTATTTTATTTTATTTTATTTTATTTCATTTTATATTTATATTTATATTTATATTTATATTTATATTTATATTTATATTTATATTTATATCTATATTTATTTTATTTTATTTTATTTCATGTCATTTTATTTTTATTTTTATATTTATATTTATTTTATTTTTTATTTTTTAAATTTAATTTAATTTAATTTTTATTTTATTTTTATATTTATTTTTATTTTATGGGGAATTGCTCAAACGGACACTGCCAGGGTTGTTCCCATCTGGAAAAGGATGGAGGTTCCTGCTCTGGAAGAAGTTTTGGGGGCCAAGGGCTGCCCCCAGCTCTGCCTGCACCCTTCCATGCAGGAAAAGGGGATATGGGACAATATCATCCCACTTATCCCTGCTGCCCACCCAATTCTGAGCTCAAGGCCCTCCAGAAAAGGGGTTTAACCCACACCACAAATGGGGTTTAACCCACAACAGAAATGGGGTTTAACCCACAACAGAAATGGGGTTTAACCCACACCAGGAGTGGGGTTTACCCCATACCAGAAGTGGAGTTTAACTCACACCACAAATGGGGTTTAACCCACACCAGAAATGGGTTTTAACCTACACCAGAAATGGAGTTTAACCCACATCAGAAATGAGGTTTAACTCACACCATAAGTGGGGTTTAACCCACACAACAAATGGGGTTTAACCCACATCAGAAATGGGGTTTAACTCACACCGTAAGTGGGGTTTAACCCACACAAAAAATGGGTTTTAACCCACACAACAAATGGGGTTTAACTCACACCACAAATGGGGTTTAACCCACACAACAAATGGGGTTTAACCTACACCATAATTGGGTTTAACCACACCAGAAATGGGGTTTAACCCATGCCACAAATGGGCTTTAACCCACACCATAAGTGGGGTTTAACCCATCCACCCCCAGCCTTGCCTTTGAATAAAGCTCGTGCTAAATTGCACTGAACTAATTTAATTTTCTGCCTTGGTTTTTATGAGCAACAATTAAGGATTAAAAAAAAAACCCAACAAACCAAAACAACAAAACCCAAACAAACAGCCCCCAAACCCAAACAGAAGGTGATTACAACCCCTTGAAGGCCTGAGCAGGCGCTGGGATGCGACAGCTTTTATCTGGGATCTGATACGGGCGTTGTTCTTTGTATTAAAGGTTCGCCGAGAGAGGCTTCACTGAAAATGACCCCGGCGTTATCACAGGCAGTAATATCCTGCTTTTATCAGGTGGAATATATAAATAACAGCGGCTTCAGGCTGGGATTGAACGAGGTGACCCCGAGCGCGGGGCGTTACCTGCGAGGAAAAGGCGACTGAGGGGCAGGTGAAGCTGGAACGGAAAGTGCTCCCGGATTGCTTGCATAACCACGGAGTTGGATTCCTACTAATTATCTTATGTAACAGGAGTGGGAGGGAATTTGGCTCCTTCTGGGTTTGAAAAACTCTTTGCCAAGCACCTCGGTGATTTTGTCCGGAAAATTCCGCTCGGGTGATGCTCCTAACATGGTTTTCTCACCTTGACCCTTGAGCCATCCTGCCAAAAATAAACCCCAAAACACCTTTGGGAGCCCTTTCCCTGGGATCTCCCTGGTGCTTTTCCCACCTGGAGCCCCCAGGCTGCTCCTGCACAAATCCAGACTGAAAGTGATGGTGGAGCATGGATGGCACCGCTGGGAATCCCCAGAACTGGAATTTCAGTGGGATCCACAGGGAGCGCCAAGGATCAGCTCTGAGCACCGAGGAGCTGCAGGTGACGGATGGGAAAGTGGGAATATCGGTTCGTGTTCATCTGGGCAGTCTGAACTGGAAAAGGAAACTCCCTGAGAAGAGACATAAGCTCAGATTTGGAGCTTAAATATTTATTTCTAAAATTTTATAACCAAAAGAATTGAATTTTTTTTTTTTTTTTAAAGTTCTAATATTCGTTTTCTCAACGTTTTTCCATGAAAGACAGAAACTTCTTCAGGGAAGTGTAACCAAAACCTCCAGATTTCTGCCCCAAACCAGTCTGGAGCAGCCTTCCCAACAATGCAGTCGTCCCAGGGGTTGGGCTTTCCTCCTCCTTAGCAAACAGCAGGCCAAAAAAGTGGAAAAAAAAAAAAATTAAATCACCAATAATAATAAAAAAAATAAAATTAAAAGTAGGAGTTTCTGCCATCCGTGGTGTATTTTTCCTTTGGAAACTGGCCACCCCAGGCACACACAGGGCTCTCTGTGAGCCTCCCTCGCCCTCCAGGAGGGAGCAGAGCGGGAAAAGCGCCCGTGCTCGGATGGGATGTGCGAGGGGAGGGCTGGGGGCAGGCTCCGGGGCTCAGCCCCTCTCTCTGCCGCCTTTCCAGCAGGTTCTGCTCGGCGGGGCCAGCTCCTCATTAGAGCAGCACCCCCTGCTCGGCCTTCTAAGGTTTCACGAGGGAAGTTGTCTTGCCCCATTTCCTGAGCTCCGCGCTCCAGCGGAGAGCGGGGATTCCAAGGGGAGGAAAGGACATGTAATTTAATCATCTTTATTGGATTCTGGGCCAGGGAGGGGGCAGAGCACCAGCAGCCCCGTCCTCTCCTCCTCTCTTGATCTTCTCCTCTCTTCCAGTGGCCGCAGAGGGGATTTCACAGCAGAGGCAGCAAAAAAAGGGACGGTCCTAAAAGATCATGGAGTCACGGGATTTCTGTCCCAATTTATGGTCCTAAAAGATCCTGGAGTAATGGGATCTTTGTCCTAATTTATGGTCCTAAAAGACCCTGGAGTGATGGGATCTTTGTCCTAATTTATGGTCCTAAAAGACCCTGGAGTGATGGGATCTTTGTCCTAATTTACTGTCCTAAAAGATTCTGGAGTGATGGGATTTTTGTTCTAATTCACAGTCCTAAAAGATCCTGGAGTGATGGGATTTTTGTTCTAATTTACAGTCCTAAAAGACCCTGGAGTGTTGGGATTTTTTGTCCTAATTTACAGTCCTAAAAGACCCTGGAGTGTTGGGATTTTTTGTCCTAATTTACAGTCCTAAAAGATCCTGGAATGATGGGATTTTTGTCCTAATTTATGGATTTTTCCAGAGCAGGAGCTGTTGTTTCAGTCTCAGGCAGATCCACGTCTCTCCATGGGTTTGTTCATGACCAATTTGTGATTAAAAATTGTGATTTTTAATGCATTTGGTGACGGGAAAGGGAATCCCATCCTTCCAAAGAGTGTTTGGGAGTGGGGCGAGAGGCTGGTGGGGCTGAATCAGTGAAAGTGGGGAAGGAAAACGTGGAATTTTACCAACTGCTAGTGGTTTTTGGGAATCCAAGGAGGGCGGGCCGCCTCCACCGGGAGTGTCCTGGGCATGGCTCTGCCCAGCTCCCACTTCCAGAGGGCAGGGGAGAGCTTTACCCCTTCCAAGGGGGAAAGTAAGAAGAGCAAAAATCGGGAAATTTTTTGGAAACTAGAGATGATGAGGGGGGGAAAAAAAAAAAATATCCAAAAATGCTTCATTCCATGGTAGTGACTCAAAAGTTTGATTGTTTTTCCTATCCCTGCTGGGCAAAACAGATGGGAATGCACTGAAGGGCACCAGAACTCTTCATTCTCACGGATGAAGACTCCTGCCCTGCCAGGACCTGCTCGTGCCAGCTCTGCCCGCACAAATTCCCAGTTTTTAGTTAATTTAAATCACCGCTGACCCACTGATGCCAACAAAGCCCGGCTTCTCCAGCCTCGCCTTTCTCATCCTGCACGCTCAGCTGTGACCTCACAGCTTCAGAGATATTAAACCAGGCTCAGTGGGGCTTTAATTCAGATGAAATCAAACCCGGGATTTTTTTTTTAATAAATCCGTTTCGTGGCTGGAACAACGGCGGGAGCAGCGAATATTTGGGACCTGGAGACCCCGGCTTCGCTCCCTCTCCCCGTGGCTTGGAGTTATTATTTTCCTGGCTATGAAAAGCTCCCGTGGAGGATGGGAGGGGGTTTATAAGGCACTAATGGGTTTCTCACCCCAGAGTGGTTCCAGTTTTTTTTTTCTCCCTGGGATGGGATGGTTTCCATTATGTCGTTAATGGGCGGGAGCTGCTCCCAAAGTGGAGCTGAGAGGGTCCAGGAGCTCTGGGGACAATCAGGGGACACGGAGCCAGCCCAGGGGGTTTTGGGGAGAAAATCATCTTGTGGAAATAACTTTCTCAAACGCCCCTTTTTTGTCCCCCCACGAGGGAATTCTGCGCTTGGAGAAGGCGCTCCGTGGCTGCAGCTGGGGCGGGTGGGGATGATGTGGGGGATTTTGGGGGTTGCACATCTCAATCAGGGCTTGAGCAGCTGGTTTTTGGGGGGGTCTGCAGGTGCAGATCCACCCTCCCTCATTCATCCTGCTGCTGGAAAGGAGGGAAGACGGGCTGGAAAAATCCCATTGTGGGGACAGGGACGTGAGGTGGCAAACCAGCGCAGTGTCACCTCCGGGAGATTTGGGGAGACCTTGTGGGAATGCTGAGGGGGATGTGCTTATCCCAGGACATCTCCGGGGTCCTTCCCATCCTTTCCCACTGCCATGGAGGGTAGGGATGCTTTTGTGCAAGCTTGAAAACCCCACAGGGCTTGAAAACCCCACAATGCCTGAAAACCCCAAAACACTTGAAAACCCCACAATGTTTTGAAACACCATAATGCCTGAAAACCCCACAATATTGAAAACCCCACAATGCTTGGAAACCCCTGGATGCACCTTCCAGGCTGTGAAAGCAGCTGCAGGTGCCAGGGAAAGTCCTCACAGGAGGGTTTTCCCCCCGCGGCTGCTGGCAGAAGAAGCTGTACGTTGTGTTTCAGCCTGGAGTTTGGCTGCTGAGGGAGGCAGGAAGAAATGACAAATTAACTCCTTTTCCCTCCCTTCACCTCTGGATTCAGGGAGTGCAGGGTTTATTTTGCAGCCCCCTCCACGCCTGGCGCGGGCTGCGTCGTCTCCAGGAGCACCCCCTGAGTTTTGGTCACGAAAACGATCCCGCAGAGGAATTCCGCTGGAAGGAGGCAACCCCGAGCCTGCCCCAGCCTGTTCCAGCTGCAGGGGGAGAAAAGGAAGAGGAGGGAGGGATGAAGGTCACCTTCCTCACCTTCCTCACCTTCCTCACCTTCCTCACCTCCCGCCAAGGCCGCACATCCCACCCAGGGCCCGGCCCGAGATCCTTTGGAGTCATTATCGCACCGGGCTGCCAAAGGTTAGGGAGGAAAGATCTCTTCGGAAGCCTTTGCCCGCTAATTGACGGCCAGGAGCGGAAGGAAGGATGGAGGGAGAAAAAAGGAAAAGGCCCCAGCGCCGTCTGCGGCCCGCGGGACGGAGCGGGTTGGGGTTGGAGCAGGAGGGAAATCAGATCCAGCAGGAGCAGGGGCTCCTTCCAGCCTCCTGGAAAGGGTTTCCCAGCATCATTAAGAAGGATGAAAAGAGCTAAAGGCTGTGCCAGGGCACGGGAGGGGTGGACGTGCAGGCTCATGGAGTGTGACAGGCTCCTGCAGGATGCTCCAGGCCCTCCGAGCACACCAGGAGCTCCAGGGGGGTCAGAGCTGTCCCTCTGGAGAAAACTGCTGCTTCCAGCCCCTCTGAGCCGCACCAGGAGGATCAAAATTGTCCCTCAGGAGAAAACTGCTGCTTCCAACTCCTCTGAGCCGCACCAGGAGGATCAAAATTGTCCCCCAAGGCACAGCTGCTGCTTCCAACCCCAGGAGGATCAAAATTGTCCCTCAGGAGAAAACTGCTGCTGCTCCCAACCCTTCTGAGCCACATCAGGAGGGTCAAAATTGTCACCTAGGGGACAGCTGCTGCTTCCAACCCCTCTGAGCCACACCAGGAGTTCCAGGAGGGTCAGAGTTCTCCCCTAAGAGAAAACTGCTGCTTCCAGCCACTCTGAGCCACCCCAGGAGCTCCAGGAGGGTCAGAATTGTCCCTCAGGAGAAACCTGCTGCTTCCAACCCCTCTGAGCCACCCCAGGAGCTCCAGGAGGGTCAGAGCTGTTCCCAGGAGCAGATGCTGCACCCTCATGGTGCCTGCACTGGGGACACTCTGATAAACCCCACAGAGGAGTGCTCAAAGCGGGAGAGGGTGAGAAACGTGTCCCCAGGGTCTGGGGCTTGGCCGGAGCCAGGAGGAAGCTCTGGAATCCCGGCTTGCCTCGGGCACAGCCAGGATTCACTGCAGGCTCAGCACAGCCTGGAGCCCAGCCCAGCCCTGCCCTTCCGTCACCCCCGTCTGGAGCAGGAGCAGCTTCTTGGGACAGAGGTTTTCCAGCGGTTCTCCTCCCCTGCAGCCCCTCAGCCCGGTGTTTCTGTATCCTGCACACCAGGCCGCGATTCCCAGGAAAAGCTCAGCGCCGGGTGCTCCCGAGGGGCTGGAGAGGAGATTTCTCCTGCTGCTCAGCCCCGTGGCGGAGGGGAAGGAATCCCTGCCGTGGCCGTGACCTCCCGGCCCCGGCGAGGAGGTGCCCAGAAATGAGAGGCAGCTGCAGAATTCGCCTCCTCCCGGGAGCGGCTGAGGCCAGAGCAGCTCGAGGTGACCCAGGGCGGGAAGGGAACCGCGCAGGTGTCACTGCAGGACCGGCCCGCGTCAGCATTTACAGCAGAGCGGGGAATTTCGGGTTTCCCAATCACGGCTTTGCAAAGCAAACGGGCGATCCCTGCCATTCTCCAACCTCTCCTTAACCTCTCGCTCTGGCTTCCAGATCCAGGAGAAAATGCAGCGGGAAGAGCCGAGCTGCCTTGCTGGGGAGTGACTTCTTCAGCGGTGCTGATGGGTGGTGCAATGCCCATCCTGGGTGATAATTCCTCACGGAATTATCATCACTGTCACGTTGGTAAGAAAGGAAATAAACCCCCAGAATGACATTTGGGGCTGACAGGATTCGCCCAAATCACCTGGATAAAGTCAGGAACACTCCCTGAGCGACCGGGAACAGCCTGAGACTGGAGCCCAGTTGCCTCCATGCCTCTCTCTAACCACCAGACGACCCACCCTGCGTGAGCAAACGGAATAAAATCTGAACGAAAACAAAAATCCGGCTCGAGAAATGTGCTCCGCGCAGAACCAGAATGTTCAGCGCGGGGAAAAAGGATGCAGTCCAACGCTTTACTTCCAGGCAAACATTTCAAAATGGACTTATAATGTAGCCTTTCATTTCGCTTTTATATGAAGGTTTTACTTCAACTTGTAATGAAGATGGAAAAATCTGAGGTTGCCGTGGCTCCTGGCGCTCTGCCTAATGCACTCCAATCTTTTTCCCCTAATAAAGGAGATTTCTGAAAACCCCCCTAGAAAAAGGGGAAGAGTTAAAGACCCCATAAACCACTGTAGGACCAGGAATATGATTTCCATGTAAATCAAGTTGACTGTCATGGATAGGTAATTACGTTCATTTTTTTTCTCCTCACCGACGAGGCCCAGAGTCCTGCTCTGGGTGGTTCTCCTGGTAAAAAGCAGGAAAATTCCCGAGGGAAGAAAATCCAATGGGGATTTGGGAGCAAATTCCCTCAGACTCTTTTCGGGATGTTCTCCTGCTGCTTGGAAACGCATCTCCCTTGCCGTGGAGGAGGAAACTCGGACAGTTGGGATGCTCCTGAGCCTTCAGCTCCATCCCAGCTGGGATGGCCCCTCCTGGGTGGGATTCCAGCTGTGCCAGGGTCTGCTCAGCTGCCACTCCAGCAAAATTTGGGATAGCTCAGGGTGCTGAGCAGAGGCTGTGCCTGTGAGATGAGGAACGTTTGATCCAAACCCTGGGCTGGAGATGGGTTTGGGCAGTGGATTTTGGGCTGGGATGGGACATGGGCTGCTCCCAGCAGGGGTGGACACCTTGGAATGAGGGGATCTTTGGGGTGTCTTCCACCCAAACCAAGCCACGGTGATTTGGATGATGATGATTTAATGATGATCTAATGATGATCTAATGATGATTTGATGATGATATCACAGGCAGAAAGCAGCTGGAAGGGGGAGAAGCTGCACCTTGGAGCCATCTCCTGACCCTCTGCAGATCCCTGGCCAAGCCAGGATCCAGCAATTCCCTTCTTCAGCTTCCTTCTCCTGACATCCCTGTTCTTCCTCCACGGCAGCAGAGGGGCTCTGGCCATTCCATTGTCCTCTCCAGGATGGATTTGCTTCCTGCATTCGGGGGCTTTCGTCACCTTTTTTCCTTGCAATTTCCTTGGAGGTCTCGGTGGGACATGATCTGCTCCGCTCAAAACTGGGGCTTTGGGGTTTTCTCCGAGGAGCCTGAGCTTGCTGGAATTCTGGGGATGGGTGGGCAGCGGGAACACTCAAAATCACCAGATGTGGTTCATAAGCGGTTGTGATGTTCCTGTAGGTGGGAACCAGCACACGGAGATGTGATAAATCCCTGGAGTTATCCTGGTCCTGAGGACAGCAGGGAAGTGCCGATGCTCTTGTTCTCTCCAGGCTTTCGGGGGATCCTTTTGAAGCCAGAGCTCCTCGGCTTTTCCGACTGGTGGCTGCCTGCCAGCCCCATTTATTCCCAACATGTGGTTCTGATTTGAAAATGTCCAGATCTCGAAATCTTTAATCTTCTCACACCTCAGGATTTTTTGTTTTGGTTTGGTTTTGGGGAAGGCTGGACCATGGTGCTCGGGATAATGGTTAAAAAGCAACACAGACGGTTTAACTGGGGGAAAAAAAATTTAAAAAAAAAAAAGAAAAAGAGAGAGAAAAGAAGAAAGAGAAGCTAAAATTATTTATTAAAAAAAAAAAAAAAAAAAAAATCCAGCTGGCACTTTTCTGGTCTCAAAGGTGCAGTGTTGAAATTTGGGGATGCTTTTGTTTGTCTCAGCTCTGTAATCCCTGATGAAACTCTGGGAATTTAGTGATGAAAAAGATCCTGACAGATCCCTCCAGATGGCAAAAAATTAAATATTTTTAAGATTGAAGGAAGCTGTCTGCCCAGAGGCTCGAATCCAACCCAGTTCTGGTGTAAACTGGAAGGGCTGGGTGCCCTCCCTGGGCAGGATCAGCAGGGCAGGGAGGCTTTTCTGGGATTTGGGAATGTCCCTGGATCCCTCCAGGAGTTTGGAAAGGTCACTTGATCTCCCCTGGGGTTTGGAAAGTTCCCTGGATCTCTCTTGGGATTTGGGAAGGTCCCTGGATCTCTCCTGGGGTTGGGCAGGTGACCTGGTCCCTGTCCTGCTGCTGCCTGGCTGACACGGAGATGCTGAGAGGGGATGAATCATGGAATCATGGAATCATGGAATGGGTTGGGTTGGAAGGGACCTTAGGGCTCATCCTGTTCCACAGGTTGTCCCAAGCTGGCCTTGGACGCTCCCAGGGATGGGGCAGCCAGAGCTTCTCTGGAAAACTGTGCCAGGGAAGAATTTCCTGCTAATTACAAATCCAAACCCACCTTCCATTAATTTATATCCGCTGGGACGTTGAAGCTGTGGTGGTGCAGCCACGGGGACACAGCGGCCGGGGTGGAATCCCAGCATCGTGGAACAGCTTGGGTTGGAGAAGACCTTTAAATTCCGGAATTCCAGCCCTCCTGCAAGGAGCAGGGATATCTTTGACTCAGCCAGGGCCCCAGAGCCCCGTCCAGCAGCTTCCAGCCAGGATGTGCCAGCAGGAATGGGGTGGGAGGGAAGAGCTCTACCCCTGTTCCCACCTAACCCTGGGATTGGGGCTGCTGCCTCTCCCTCCTCCCCGTCCCTGGGGCTCTCCTTGGAGCACGAGGGCTTTTCCAGATCTCCCTGTGCACCAGGAGTTAAGGGGATGCCGCAGCTGGGAGGATGAGAGCAGCTGATGAAGGTTGGAGGGGATCACGTTCCCCTTGCAGACTCATTAGAATGCAGCCTCCAGTCCCAGAGCACCCAAAGAAAGGAAAAAGCACAAAATTCCTGCTTTTTCCCCCCGTCCAGGAGCGAAGCCGAGTGAGCACCAAATCCACGGGGACACGGAATAACCCAGCTTTGCTGCACAGAGCTGGGAAAGCCCCATCAACTCAGGGCTGCTCCGGGGGGCTTTACTGGGAGCACTGGGAGGGGGCTCTGGAGGCGCTGGGCTGGCCTGGCCCTCTTTGGGAAGCACTTTGGGATTCTCCCTGTTCCAGGGGGGACTGGGAGCGCCCTCAGTGCTCCCCGCTGGATCGTGCTGGATCCAGAGGGACAGGACCTGCAGCAAACCCGACGGGTCCTGGCAGGGGATGTCAGGGCACCCCAGGAAGGGACGTGGCGCAGCTCACCGGGGGCACTGGGATTTCAGAAGGAACCAGAAGAGCCTTGTGGTTCCCTCCCAGCCCAGGGTATCCCATGGTTCCCTCCCAGCCCAGGATATTCCATGGTTCCATGAGTTTATTGCTGTTTCCACCACCAGAGTCCTGCGGGGCTCTCATCTCCCCGAGGCAGAGGTGACCACGTCCATGATTTTTTTTTTTTTTTTTTTGGTGTCCTGGTACCTGAGGATTCCTTTTGCCAAAATGGGCCGTTCCTGGGCCTTTAACGCCACCTATCCCTGAGCATTCCCGGGAAAGGAGGTCGCTCCTTATCTGGTGACTCAGAGCCCGCAGCCCCCCATGGATCAGCTGGATCAGCCTGCCCAACCTCGAGTTTCACTTCGATTCGTTTGTTTTCCTTTTCTTTTCAGCTTTATTTTTCTCTCCTCGGCAGCTCATTAGCATCTTCCCTTTTCCTCGCTTGCTTTTTTCCCCTCCCCACCCCGGCTTTCTTCTGGAACCCAGAAGGATCTCACTGTGGGCTGCCAAATGATTTCTATCTCAGTGAAAGAGAACTTGCTATTTCCTGAAAACCTACCGCTGTTTTCTCTCTCTCTCTCTCTCTGCCCCCCCTCAGATCCTTTCTGAGAATTGACACAAATCCCGGTAACTTGATAAGGAAGGCAGCGAAAACAAATGGATTCTGCTTGGCAGAGGTGCCTCAAGAAGGGCGGCAGAGTTTGGGAGCTTGGGAATTGTCTCTGCCCAGACCCGGCTTTTAAATTCCCTCCCCAGTGCCAGATTTTTGCAGGGGAGAGGCGGCAAAAGAACTGGCTCTGGAGTTTTCCACTTGTGTGAGGTGTTGGGTTTTTTTTCTTTTTTGGTATTTTAGACTTTGTTTGGGAGAAAACTCTGGGGTGACAGCGTTGGGTCAGCGCAGTTTGACGTGGTTTCCCTGCCAGCTGTGGGTGCTGGGGGTGGCTTTAACCCAACCTCCCTCTCCCACCCTCCATCCCACCCTTCACCCCATAATATCCCAAAAAACCACTGCCATGGCCGTTAATCCCAGTGAAATTCCCAGTTTAACCATTGCCCTGTGTCCCAGGAGCTGGGGTGGGCACCGACCTCCTCCGGCTGCCGTTCCCAAAGCGCCTCCAGTGCCGTGGGGATGTCACCACCCCAGGGAACACCGGGATAAGGTTTATATTTCATTTTCCACGGGGTTGTTCGATGAACTGGAGCAAAAAGAGAATCGAAAAGTTCGCTTAACGAGGCGATTCTTTTATTGGGCTGATTTTCAAGCGCATTTCACCTTTCAGCACGGGGGAAGTCGGGCTTTGAAGGAGTTTATTTCTTTATGGTGCCTTCATTTCCGAAGGCTTCGCTGTGCTCCGGGGTCGATTTCTGTTTGGTTTGGGACTTGGAGAACCGAGCCTTTGAACCGAGCGCTTGTGGGATTAGGAACTCTGTTTGTCAGCTGGGCTCTGGCGTTGCATAACTCACAAATATCCTCCAGCATCCAAGGAAATGGATGAGCTCGGGGTTTTTTTTTCTTCACCCCCTTCCCCCTCTCGAGCCCTCCCCATCTTCCCTGTGATTTTTTATGGTCCGTGATTGGAAGCAAAAGGTCTCAAAGAGAGAGGAAATCAAGCCCGTCAATAAATGCTAAAAATATTTAGTGTGGCAGCCTCTGTATTTTCTTTTTTGTGAAACGCTGATTAATATTCAGTGGTTGAAGGTTAATACCCCATTCATTTTATTCCCTTTACATCCTCTGCACAGCAGTCGCTGCTCCAATTTCGACTCCTAATTCATGCAAATCTGGTTCCAATCAGGATATTAGGAACTCACTGCACAAGCAGGGGGGGGGAGTTAAAGGAAAAAAAAAAATTAAAAAAGAAAAAGCAGGAGAAATCACCCAATTGTTAAACTTATCCTTGGGGACAAGTCCAGCACACACACGGACACCCCAAATCCACAACCCTGTACGTGCAGGGTGTTTGTTGTGCATTTTCCTCCTTCCAAACACCGAGGGAACATCCACCGAGGAGTTTTTGGCAGGCTTAGCCACGAGTTTTTGTTTGGAGACGGCACCAGAAGTCTCTGGCTTGCAAAGGAGCTGGATGACAATAAAACCTCATCGAGGCTGAGCTTAAAACCCAAGGCTCTGTGCAGGGACTGGGTGATCCCAGCTCAGGTGAGGTTCTCAAGCCCAGCCAAACAAAGGTGCAAGAATAGTGCAAGGAAAATTTTATTTTTTTCCTTTTATCCTTTTATATTTTTTATATTTTTTTTTTTTTTTTTTTTTAATGTGAGTGGAAAACACTTTTGTCTGTGGATCCTGGGTTTTCCACCCTCTTTGCGGGTTCTGTGTGGTCCTGGCAGGGGCTGCGTGTGGGATCTCAGGTCCTGCAGGGAGAATCCCAGTGATGCCAGCTCCGGGATCCTCCAGAGGTCTGCCTGTCTGTCATCCCCCATGGGAATATTCTGTGTGGACCTGGATCCTGAGGAGAACTCGGGCTGGGGCCTGCTGGCCCGTGGTGACACCGCTGTGACACCTCCAGGGGCTGGTCAGAGCAGCTGGACCTCCAGGGGGAAAAACCTGCCTCAATCCCAGGGGATTCGCCTTGGAAAAGGGAACAAAAACTGCCTCAGTCCCAGGGGTTTCACCGTGGAAAAGGGAACAAAAACTGCCTTAGTCCCAGGGGATTCACCTGGGAAAAGGGAACAAAAACTGCCTCAGTCCCAGGGGATTTGCCTTGGAAAAGGTGCAGGGTTTATGAATCCCATGGATTTGGGGACGGCAAACCCTGCTGCCTGTGCCTCTGTGCATCTTTGCTGCTCCATGATTTTTGCCCAAATTTGGGGTGTTGTGAGAGCCATGGTGGGGGTCACCCATCCCCATCCCAGGTGGTGGAGCAGGAATTCCCTGCCTGTGCCTTCCTGGTGTCCTTGAGCACCTCTCCAGATTGGGAGTGTGGAGAGGAGGGCGGCTGTGACTTGATTTGGATGGGATTTAAGGAAGAAATGTTTTATGAGCAGGGTGGTGAGGCCCTGGCACAGCATGCCCAGAGAAGCTTTGGCTGCCCAAGGATCCTTGGAAGTGTCCAAAGCCAAGCTGGAGCAGCCTGGGCTGCTGGGAGTGATGCCTTGGGCACGCAGAGCTGGAACAGAGGCTGGCCAGAGCTGGAGAATAAAGCAAAGATTTATTCAAAGGCCTTTAGGATCCACCTTGGGCAGGACAAGAGCCTGGCCAGGGCTGCACCCAAGGTGGCCCCAAAACGGTCCCCAAATGGACAAAGGGTGACGAGGTCTCCCACTTGGATCAGTTCTGGTCCATTTGCACATTTTGGGGTTGAATTGTCCAATGGCAGCTCCAGGCTGTGAGGTCCCATCCTTCTTGTTCCTCCCTCCAGCCACCCTTGTTGGTGCTTTTGGGGCTGGGAGTTGTCCTTGGTGTGCAGCAGGAGCAGGATTTGTTTTGTGTGGCTGCTGTGTGCAGAGAGCTGAGTGACCCCGAGTATGAGCTCAGAGCCTGGAACACGGCAGAGATCAAACTCCGGGCATCAGGAGAATTCCCGTGGCAGGGTGGGCTGCGCTGGGTGGGTTTTGGTGGCTCCTTCATCCATGGGAGGCCTTGGCCAGTGACCAGGAGGATGTGGCCACTCCCGTGCTGGCCTTCAGCGGGGGCAGTCCCAGTGTGACCCCAGCTGTGCTCCCTTCCTGCAGGAGCTGCTGCCCCTCATCCTCCTCAGCGCTCCGAGATTTTCCCCCTCCGTGGCTCCAGCTTTGCAAAACAAGCTCCGGCTCCAGAAGGGCCCTGTCTGGCCAAAATGCAAAACTTCCCCACAGGGCACAAGTGGGCTGTGTTTTTCCGAGCAGGGAACAGCGTTAGGCCCCTTTCATCACCTTCCTTTTGCACTTCTTTCAGAAGTGATTTAAATTGGAGGCAATAGTGTTGAACCTCTGACACTGGGAATCGCACGCTCCCGCTCCAGCCTGTTTCTAGAACCACTTTGCCTCCAGCTCTTGTGGTTTGGTCTATTTTTTCCCTCCTCTCAGCATTTGTTCTTTCCACTCTGTTTGTGCCACCGCTGTGAAATTTCAGTTGATTTTGGGTGGTTTTTTTTTTGCCTCGGTATAGGAGAAAGTGCCGGTGACTGCTGAGGGCTCCTTTCCCAATTCTATCCCAAACCCAAGGCTTGCTTCCAACCCTTCCAAAAACGTGCTGAGCCCTCATCCCCACCCCTATCGCCCGGCAGAACACCCAGCAAATCCCAGATTGCTCAGCAGAAAGGAAAATCCAGCTTGGGAGCCCCTCTGGAGAGGGGCCAAGGCACAATCCCGAGGCGCGTGGGCGAGAGCGGCAGCGTCGCCCTCGGACCTGGACGGAGCCGGAGCTGCTCCCACCCGCTCACATCCAGCTGCTGCTTTTCCAGCCCTGATTTTGAACCAGCTGAAGGAAAACCCTTGTGGGCTGCAAAAACCGTGCTGGAAGGCCGTGTCTGCCAAGGGTGGGAATCTCTGGGAGCTCCTCGGTGGAGCTGGTTGCTGGGATTGTCACCGAGGAGCTGGGATGGGGTGACCCTGCAGCCCTCAGCCCCATCCTGGTGGCTCCGAGGGTGCTGCTGAGTGGCTCAGAACAAACAGAGAATTTTTGGGGAGCTCCCCAGGCCTGGGCTTTTCGTCTCCCAGCAGCGAGGTCCCGACAGCTGCTGGTGGCCCTGAGCACCCTCACTGCTCCCGGGGCTGGCTCTGGAGCCCACCTGGGAATGTTGGGGCAGCCATGGAAGCTCTGGCCGCAGGAATGAGCCCCACGTGGCAGCTGAGGTGTCCCCGGTGTCCCGGGCTGTCCTTGGCCTCAGCTGCTTGGTGGGAGCTCAGCTCTGCTTGATTTCCAGGTGGAACACGCAGGAGCTTCCGGAGGTTTCTCCAGCGAGCTGTGGGGGCCCTGCTTCCTTCAATCCCACGGGATCCAGCGTCTGGGAGGAGAAAGGAGGCAGAGATCACCTCCCCTCAGGTCCTGTCCCCATCCCTGAGGTGCTGTGGGGTGTGAGGTGATGTTTGATTGATGTGAGATATCCATGGATTCATTTAGTGTCAGGTGAATCCTGCTCCCCTCCGATGCTGTGGGGTGTGAGGCGATGTTTGATGTGAGATATCCACGGATTCCTTTGGGATCAGGTGAATCCTGCTCCCATTTGATGCTGTGGGCAGTGAGGTGATGTTTAACGTGAGATATCCATGGATTCCTTTGGGATCAGGTGGACCCTGCTCCCCTCCGAAGCTCTGGGGTGTGAGGCGATGTTTGATGTGAGATATCCGTGGATTAATTTGGGATCAGGTGAACCCTGCTCCTGTTTGATGCTGTGGGGTGTGAGGCGATGTTTGATGTGAGATATCCATTGATTCCTTTGGGATCAGGTGAACCCTGCTCCCCTCCGAAGCTCTGGGGTGTGAGGCGATGTTTGATGTGAGATATCCATGGATTAATTTGGGATCAGGTGAACCCTGCTCCCCTCCGATGCTGTGGGGTGTGAGGCGATGTTTGATGTGAGATATCCATTGATTCCTTTGGGATCAGGTGAACCCTGCTCCCATTTGATGCTGTGGGGTGTGAGGTGACGTTTGATGTGAAATGTCCATGGATTAATTTGGGATCAGGTGGACCCTGCTCCCCTCCAGGGCGGGTTCCCCCTGCCTGCACGCAGTGGGGTGGGAGCTCTGTCAATCCCCCACGTGCCGCGGCTTTCCCTGTCAGCTTTGCCGTCGCTTTCCCTCCTGCCCTAATTGAGACCAGAAATCCAATTAGATCCTAATCCCGTCCTTTCTGAAGCCGCTGGCTGTGGGGCCACGGGACGAGAGGGTGGATGGGACCAGCAGTGCCGAAATCCCTGCCCAGATGATGGGATGCATTTTTGGGACCCGGGGAATGCTGAGCCTTGGCGTTCCAGGGGGGACAGCAGGTGTTCCGAGCCGGCTGGGGCTCTCCCTGCTCCTGATTTTCCAGGAGCCTGCAGGGAGGGAAGGGAGGGAAGGGAGGGAAGGGCTGCTGCTGGAAGGGTTTATTTGCACAGATGCTCTGGGAGAGGGGAGTCGGGACGGATATTTCGGTGAGGCCCCTTCAGGCAAACTCCCCCGAAAGGTGCTCGTCTAGGAGCGGGGTTTCCTTGATTTAGGAATTTTGGGAGCAGCTCTGAGCAGCCCCTGCTTGATGCCAGCTGGAAAAATTGCTGTTTGCTGACGCTGGGATGAGTCTGTGGGCATGGCTGTGGCACTGATGGTTAGCTGTCTCCTAAAAATGTAAAGATTATATTAAATATTGTAGTCTGTCTCCCCCCAAAAATAAAAATCATATAAAATATTGTAGAAATCCCCGGAAATCACTGCCCTTGGAGTTCATCCTACAGATGTGTGTGTTATATCTGTTTTTAACATGAATATACATGTATGTAGCATGTGTGTGCACATGCAGTTATTTATATCTATTTATATTTATGGCTATATTCACATTTACACTTATACAAATATAGAAATTGATATAATTTTTAATATAAATTTTACAGACTTTATATAAAAATTATATAAAAAGTATATGTTTATTTACATATATTATCTATATGTATATTCATATTTAGAGGCATATTGACATTTATATCTAGATGTATATTTTTAAATGTGTATATGTGTATGTATATTATATATTTATATATTTATATATTTATATATTTATATATTTATATATTTATATATTTATATATTTATATATTTATATAGTTATATATTTATGTATTTATGTATTTATATATTTTAATACATATTTATTACTATATTTCTCTATAAATATATTTATATATTTATTTATATTTATAGATGTATATATTTGTATATTTATATAAAATATATTTAGACATACATCTATTTCTATTTCTATTTCTATTTCTATTTCTATTTCTATTTCTATTTCTATTTCTATTTCTATTTCTATTTCTATTTCTATTTCTATTTCTATTTCTATTTCTTTAGATTCATTTATATTAATTTATATTAATTTATATTTATTTAGATATTTTTTGGGTGTGTTTGGCAGAGGCTTTGAGGAGATTTGCTGTGTTTCAGGGTGCTGAGAACACCACGGCTCTGATCCCTGGATGGGCCATCCGTGATCCTTCCCTTCCAGCTGGGAATATCCGGTGGCTGTCCTGGGGGAATGATCCAGGAACTGGTGCCCATGGATCAGGGGAAGCTCTGCAGGCTGAGGGACACCAGGGATGCCCCGAGCATGGAAGGAGCTCATGGAAGGAGCTCATGGAAGGAGCTCATGGGAGCTCCACACGGATCCAAGCCCATCCCGTGGGATCCAGCTGCGCCTTTGTGCTGCCTCACAGCGGATTCACGGAATCATTAATCTGGAAAAGGCCTCTGAGCTCACATCCAGCAGCAGACAAACTGCTTTGGGCTTGGTATTAACCAGGCTGGAGCTGGGCGTGGCACCCCAAAACTTCCAGCCCAGGAGCTGCTGGAGCAGCTCGAATTCCCAGCAATTCCCTCTCTCCTCTACCTGCCGTGGTAAAAACAGGAAAAGGCACCGAATTAGCTCAGCCACGGAACCTCCCCAAAGCCACAGCACGGAGTTGGTGGCACCATTCCGGTGGTTTTTCCTGCCCTGCAGCAGCCAGGCAGTTGGATCTGGTGTCCCAGGCTGCTGTTGTGGGAGAAACGAGACGGGAAAAAATGAAGGGGTGAGATTTAAAGCTCAGGGCGTCCCTTTGCCTTGCTATTATCCTCTTCCCATCCTGGAAAAAGACTCAAAAATAGACTCTAAACCCATCTTCCCTGCAGGATTAAATTAGCCTGAAGGGACAGCAGGAAACAAAACTGCCCGGCTCTTGATGTTTTGTGTCAGGCAAGACAAAACTGTGTTGGATTTGGGAATTTTAGTGTTTGGTGGAGTCCCGATCCAGCCACAGCTCTGGAGGGTTTGGGGATGGGTTTCCATGGGAATGCAGCTGCGGCTGTGTCACATCTCCTGTGGCTTGGCACGTCCCACGTGGTGACAAGAGTGCTACAGCACCACTGAAGTGCTTTTAGGTGGTTGTTGTGTGGCTCTGCTTTTGTCCTGCTGAAAAAAAAAAAAAAAAAACCAACCCCAACAAAACAACCAAAACCTCAAAACCCGATCCCAGAATGTGATAATTGGAGCTGGGGTTGTCTCAGCCATAAATTTCCAGTGTGTTTTCTACAGAGGGAAGGATATTCTTGTACCTGGTGGGAAAACTCCCTGGTGGGAATGATGGAGAGAAGCCCAAAGGGCTGAGGAATGAGATGAACGCAGGGAGAAAACCCAGATTTTTTGGGAATCTCGAAACCTGTGCGAAAGGAAAAGGTGAAAAAAGAGGGGATTAGTTCTGGTGAAGTTTATAAGGACAATTAAACACAAAATCTAGAAACTCAAGCTACTCTGTGGTGGTCGAGGAAGGAAAACATTTCCCCCAGAAGGGCACCAGGAATTTCAAGGGAACGGGAATGAAGCGTCCCCAGCTGCACACACCTGGCTCCACTGCTCCCTGTAAGGAGGGACCTGTTAAAGTGCAATTATCCTTCGAAATCGTGAATTCAAAGTCATTTTGGCAAGGCTGGCAGGGCAGACAAGGGGAACACAGAGGGATTCAACCCTTGTTTTACCCAGAGTTGTTTGTTTCTCTCTCCTGTGCTTCCGCTCTTTCCCAGCCCCTTGGATTCCTGATCCTCGACTGGCAAAATTCCCCACGTGCCCGTGATCCGAGCTTTTCCTTGTTTGCTCTTGGCTCCCCTTCAAACAAGCCGTGCTCCTGCTGCCTCTTTGGGGGTGCTTTGGGTCGGAGCTGTGCGCGTCCAGGATTTAGACGTGACCTCAGCGCTTGATTTTTGGGAAGGAAAAAAGGGATTGGAGCCAGCGGAAATCTGGGCGATGTGAAAGGGTAGGGAATGTGAGATGGAGCTCGGGGTGATGCTGGGTCTGGTGAGCTGGGGCTGATGCAGCTTCCCCCTCCTGCTGATGGGGCTGGACCCCACCACCAATCCCGCTGGAGCGGCTCCCAAACCCCCCGGATCAACCCATGCCTCCAAACTGGGATCGAACGCTGTCACCCACGGCTGAGGAGCTGCCAGCTCCTCACACAGCTTTGGGCAAAGCCCTCAGGAGCACCAAATTCTTCCCTTGCCGTTCAATGAACTCCTGATCCCTCTGCTCCCGTGAAATCCCTGGCTGCACTGGCCCTGTTTGTTCCCGCTGGAAGCACCTCCCTGAGGATCTGTCTGTGTGGTTTAGGCTCAGCCCGGGCCGTGCCAGTGGCCACACCTCTGGGCAAAGCACTCGGAATCGCAAAGTTTCCTTCTTCTTTCCTCCCCTCCTTTTCCTCCCGTTCCGCGTCAAACCCCGGCAGACGCCCGTCACCGTCCTCGGCCCCGGCTCTGCTGCAAACTTTTTCCACCTGGCCGAGTCAGGCCTTCGACAATATAAACAAATAGGGAAAGAAAAGGGGGAAAAAAAGAAAGAAATGAAAAAAAAAAAGAAGAGATCTTTTTAGAGCTATTTTTAAAGCCGTGACACAGAGGAGGGTGAGACACTGGCTGTGCTCAGCGGGCGGGAGCGGCGTTGGTTCGTGTTGTCCTTGACCCCGGGCCCAGCATTCCAAGCAGTTTCCTTGTTATGGGGTCTGATAGCGGCGTGGGGCTGGGGAGCGTTTGGGGCTGGGTGATGGCGGAGCAGGGGGGGGTTTGGGCCTCTGAGGGCTCCAAATGAGGGATGTTTAATTTCCTTGCTCATCCTGTTCCGCTGCGATTCCCTCTTTCCATGTGCACGTGTCCATCTGGCGGGGCCTGGTGGGGGTTCTGGGGATGGAGGGGGCCGGGGAGGTGGGATAGGGGTGGGATGGAGTGGGGATGGAGTGGGAATGGAGGTGGGATGGAGCTGGGGTAAAGCTGGGATTGGGCTGGGATGGAGGTGCAGTGGAGGTGGGATGGATATGGGATTGGGCTGGGATGGGCTGGGGATGGAGCAGGGATGGAGCAGGGATGAATATGGGATTGGGCCAGGATGGAGCAGGGATGGAGCAGGGATGGAGCAGGGCTGGAGGTGCAGTGGAGGTGGGATGGATATGGGATTGGGCTGGGATGGAGCAGGGATGGCGCAGGGATGAATATGGGATTGGGCTGGGCTGGGATGGGGATGGAGCAGGGCTGGAGGTGCAGTGGAGGTGCAGTGGAGGTGGGATGAATATGGGATTGGGCTGGGATGGAATGAGGATAGAGGAGGGATGGAGCAGGGTTGGAGGTGCAGGGGAGGTGGGATGGATATGGGATTGGGCTGGGATGGGGATGGAGCAGGGATGGAGCAGGGCTGGAGGTGCAGTGGAGGTGGGATGGATATGGGATTGGGCTGGGATGGGGATGGAGCAGGGATGGAGGTGCAGTGGAGGTGCAGTGGAGGTGGGATGAATATGGGATTGGGCTGGGATGGAGCAGGGATGGAGCAGGGCTGGAGGTGCAGTGGAGGTGGGATGGATATGGGATTGGGCTGGGATGGAGCAGGGATGGAGCAGGGATGGAGGTGCAGTGGAGGTGGGATGGATATGGGATTGGGCTGGGATGGGGATGGAGCAGGGATGGAGCAGGGATGGAGGTGCAGTGGAGGTGGCAGAGGCCGATGCCGGCCAACATCTGCCGGCCTCATCCATGGCCTCATGGTTTTGCAGCCCATAAAGGGCAGCTGGGAGAGGTTCCAGGAGAGGCACCAGGGGAGGTTCTGACTTTGGAGGCTCTGGCAGAGCTGGGAGGAGCCGGCCTCGTCCCCTGGCATCGGGAGGGAGATCCAGGCCGGGATCCACGGCTGCCCCAGGGCAGGAGCTGGGCACTGCCCCGGCCCTGGCAGCAGCTCCGGGCTCCTCTCTCCTGGCTCTGCCCTTGGAGACTCTCTGCAACACCTGGAAGGGGCTGTGGAGCACCTTGCCTGGCTTTGCAGGAAGGATGAGGCCGGCTGAGGTCCCAGCACACCAATGATGGGCAGAGCTGGTGTAAAGTGGGTGTAAAGAGAGTGTAAAGTGGGTGTAAAATCTGGTCCACAGCTGGTTCTGCACCCTGACCTCCTCCTTTTGCTTTGTCTTTCTCTTCCCTGGCTCTTCCCACCATATCCACTCCCAAATTCCCTTCCTGGTCAGTCCCTGGACACCTGGGCTGGGCCCAGCTCCCTTCCCGCACTCAGCACCAGGCGGGGCTGGCGGCCGCCACCTCGGAGGGACAGGAGGGATGGATGGGCACCAGGACGGGCACAGGAACAACGCCTGGAGATCCCTGGGATCTTTAAAATCACGGCAGGGGCAGAGCTGAGGATGCCCCAGGCATTCCCAGTTCTATTGGGACCATTGAGCCCTGCTTATTCCCAGTTTTCCTTGGGAAAACATTGGTGGAAACTTTGCTCTCATCACAGCACGCACCGGGGTGAGGATTTGCTGTTGGAGTCAGGGATGCTCCCTCTGAGCAAGGCTTGGTGTCCAGCTCAGAATCCAGGGAGGCGCCTTCCTCACCCCAAAGCAGAGGCAAAGTGAGGAAAAGCTGCTTGGAAAAAAGGAGAACTACCTTTTAAAGGAAATTTAATTTATGTAAAGAAGGGGACAATTAACCCCCTGGAAATGCTTGACTCAGGTTTTTTTTCCTGCAAGGCTGGAAACAGGAGAAAATCTGTGTGAAAAAAAATGGGGGAAAACTCCCTGTGAAAGGATGGGAGGTGGGATGTGCTGCTCCTCTCCCTGTGTCCACGGGGCAGCTCCGGCTGCGCGCCTGGCAAACAGGGAGAGGCAGGGCACAGCACAGCCCTGAGCTCTCCCTCTCTCCCGGCAGCTCCGTGGTGCTCTCGGGCCCTGATCCCCCACCACGACCAATGGATGCTGGCCCTGTTTTTATGGAGACTCCCCACCGAGGCAGACGCCAGTTAAAAGGTTACTGCCCAGCTGTGAGAGATGCAGACAGGCTAACAGCTCCGTGGCGGGGTGACCTCATATCTCATATTTATTGACTGAATGGGGCTTGAACTAGTCACCACCAGTAAAATAAACCACAGCCCCGAGTGCTGCAGGAATATTCCATGGCACGCACGCTCCCAGGTCCTCGTCACGCTCTTGCTTTCACTTGGATTTACCAAAAAAAAAAAAAAAAAAAAAAAAAAAAAAAAAAAAAAAAAAAAAAAGAGGCAAAAGGCTCGTTACTAATCTCATTTCTTTTACAAGGTGGGTCCTGCAGAAACCCTTTCAGTGCAGGGTTGGTTTTCCCTCTGAGCAGAGCTGGGAATCTCTCCGGGTTCGCTCTGGTGGGAAGCCTTTGGATTATTTTTGTGACAAAGCTTGATCGGATTAGGATGGACCCGTCAGGCTTTAACAAGATCTGGGCACAAGCAGCTTTTTTTGTGTCCGTGTTAATGCTTGCTGCCTCGTGGATGAGAAATCCATGAAAAATCAGGGGGCTGCCCTAGGTTCTGTCTGCCTGAAGGTCTCTTTTTTTTGGTGTAAAGTGATGGATTTCTAACTTCTGCTGTGAATTAAACCTGTTCAGCCCCGGAGATGTTTTCTGGAGCATCTCCACCCAAAGGCAGGGACAGCATCCAGCCAGGATGGGGGAAAATCAGGAAAAGCTTTTTCAGCTTCAGGCTGTATCCGTCTATATTCTTACACGTGATACGCTCAGAATTTGTGGAAAATGCTGGAATATTTGCTTTAGTATCCAGTGCAAGATGGACACAATTCCAGCACTGGAGGAGCTGCCCTGGAAATGGAGGAGATTTAGCTGTGTAGATGCGGCACTTGGGGATGTGGTTCAGTGGAGGAGCTGGGGGATTGTTGGACTCCAGGCCTTTTCCTGCAGAAATGATTTTATGATTTCTTTTCTGAGCTTTGAGTGGTCGCTCCCCTTCAGCGTAAAGGGGGAGAAAACCACGGCACAAACACTTGGAATGAGAGTTTGTGATTCTGCTTCAACCAGGCAGGAGAAATTCAGCTTGTCCCTTCCCTGGCACCCCAATTCCTCTGGGAATCCCTCTCCTGACACAGCCTCTGCTTGGAGCCGTCGGGGCTGCTGCACACCCAGCACCACCTCCTCCAATCCCCCCCAAGTCTCCAGCCAGGTTCCCATTTCTCAGTTCCTGCTGACCCAAACCTCTCCGGGGTGTTGTAAACAGTCTGCTCTGGGGTTTGTTAGCTCAGATCTGCTGGCAGATCCAGTGGGAGCCTGGACCTTGAGGGGATCTGGGCTGGAAAAGCCACTGAAAACCTGGAGGCACCTTCTCCGATCCTCCAAAATCTCCATCCACCCAAATCTCCATGCACCCAAATCTCCATCCAAGTGTCCGTTTCTCAGTGCCTCATGATCCAAACCCCTCCAGGGTGTTGTGAGCAGTCTGCTCTGGGGATTTTTATCTCAGAGCCATCGGCAGATCCAGTAGAAACCTGAACCACAAGGGAAATTTGGGCTGGAAAAGCCACTGCACATCTGGAATTACCTGCTCCAGTCCCCCAAAATCTCCATCTAAGTGCCCATTTCTCAATCCCTGGAGACCCAAACCCCTCCAGGGTGTTGTGAACAGTCTGCTCTGGGGTTTATTAGCTCAGAGCCATCAGCAGATCCACTGGGAGCCTGGACCTTGAGGGGATCTGGGCTGGAAAAGCCGCTGCACACCCAGTGTTGTTTTCTCCATCCCCCCCAAATCCCCAATCCCCCCAAATCTCCATCCAAGTGCCCATTTCTCAGTGCCTCATGACCCAAACCCCTCCGGGGTGTTGTGAGCAGTCTGCTCTGGGGTTTATTAGCTCGGATTTGCTGGACCACGACGGGATCCGGGCTGGAAAAGCGTCGCAGGTGTTGCCATAACGGGGTGCCTGGGATCACCTTTCTGGTCACAACTCCTGGCGCTGTGTTTCCCTTCGGAGATTTACGTGCGCGCGGAGGGAGTGTGGAAAGTGCTAGAAAAAAGAGGAGCTTGGCACGGGGATGGGATGCAGATGTTCCAGCTGTGGGCCCGCTCTCTGTGGCTGCCTCACCGAACAGCCCCGGTGCAGAAATCTCCTCCCTCACCCACCGTGAGGTCGGTTTCCCACCTAAACTCATTAAAGGAACTCAGAATTCCAGGCCTGGATGAGAATGGTTGCCTGGATGTTCCCAGGGACGTGCAGCAGCGGCGCCTTGGTGGTCAGAAGTCACCTTGGCCGTGTCACCTGCGATCTTACCCTAATTATTACCGTGTTATTGGTTTTCCCAGCGTAGAGACAGATAATGAGGATCATGGAAGGGAGAGGGAATGGCCTTGTTAATGCTCTGCAGGGATGATGATCCCAGCTTCTGGCTGGGGGGGAGCTTTGCCAGCAGAGAGCAGAAAAATTGGATTTCTGGGGCTGAAATTTTCCCTCTTTCTTCTTTTAGTTCAGAATAAATAATGGCGTGTCCTACCGTCTGCGGGAATATTTTGGTAGGCCACCAAGGCTCGCAGGGGCTGCCGGGGTGGCTTTGGGCCGTGTCCTGGCTGTCCCAGGTCTCCAGCACCACAAAGCCACCCCCGGGGCCACCACCCACCGTGGGGTTCGGGGCTGGACCCGTCGCGTTCCACGGTTTCCACCTGAGGCCATAAATCAGCGCGGGGCTGGATTAAAGCTCAGCTTGGATTCCCTGGCAGCTCCGCTGTTTGCACTGAACCTTGCAGAGATTTGGATGTGAGCTGGAGATTTATGGGTGTTTGCAGAGCCCACGGTTCCAGGTCACAGCTCGGACCGAGGCATTTCCAGGGAATCATTGCTTCCCTCGGCGTCTTTGGTGGCCCCGTCTGCAGCGAGGCTCCGCGAGGAAAACGCGCCCGGGGCTTATCTCCCTGCCGAGTCTCCCTGGGAGGGGCGAGAGGCTGGGTAACACAGCCCCAAAACGCTGATATAAACATTCCCCAGGAAAAACGGGACCTGTCCTTGGTTGGGATTCCGTGTGGGAGCCGTGGTGGAACAGTCCCGGGCAGACCATGAGGGGAGAACGAAACTTGGGGCGGAATCCAGGGTTTATTTTCCTTTTCTGATCCCAAAGCATGCAAACAAGAGCGGCAGAAACCCCGGCTCTGCATCCCTGACATCCAAACGACAGGGCTGAGATGATATTGAGATGAAGCAGGGGGATATTCCCCAAAAATCCCCATCCCTGGGCCAATCTCTCCCTTGGGAATTGTGGCTGGAATTGGGTACAGCTGCCACCTGAGCCACCTCCCTGCTGTCCCTGCTGCCAGCCCGTGGACACATCCCTACGTGCACAGCCACACGTGCTCCCACCCAAATCCGCCCTGGAATTGGAACTGGAGCCATAACAATATGGCAGTAAAAAATAATGAAATGCCATCATAAAAAAAAAAAGAGGGAAAAAAAAAAAAAAAAAGACGTGGAAAAGCAATTATTTATTTATACCTTGGGAACTAGGAATAATACACCTGTTTCGTGGGGATGGCTGGCACAAAGCTGGCATTACAGAGTGGTACTTAATAATTTTTTTACCACACTTTATAGGCTCTTTCCTGCAATTAATGCTAAATAAAATCAACATTTCTCCAACGGGTGTTTCTGGCTCTCATTAACTCCCTTCTTGCCATTCAGCATCTCTTTCCCTCTCGGAGTCTTTTCTCTTTTGTGTTTCTCCCTTATGTTTTTCTTTGCTCTTCTCCTCTGATGAACTCTGCTGGCACCTTCAAGGAGCAGGGCCTGGTTTTAACTGAATTAAGTGAGATTAGGTGCAGGATGGTTCCTGATCCGGCTGGAACGAGGGCAGGATGAACCCAGAGCCAGGAGCAGGGGAGGCAGCAGCTGGAAGGGCCAACAAAGCGGCTTGGACCACAGAAATAAACCTGTGGAAAACCTGATGGATGCCATGGAAGAGCAAAGCTGGGAATTTCGGGCTCATCCTCCAAGGTGAACTCCTAAGTGAAGGAATGTGTGAAGCAAAATGGTGCTGGGAGGTGATTTTGGGGTGAAACTGGTCCTGAATGAATTGGCTTTGTTTGTTTAGGAAGGAGGAACTTCCAGGACTCTCAGCATCCAAGAGCCACCTGAAGTGCTGGGAGATCTTGGTGGGGAAGTGTTGGCCCAGCTCTCGGCAGATGGGAAGCCTCTTCCCGTCCTCTTTCCACTTTTTCCTTCCCTCCTCGGAACTCCAACTGATTTCAAACAATGGGATTCCAACACTTGCCACGGGTTGACGCTCCCTGCAGCAACGATGACAACAGGTGGAGGGGGAGATTCTGGAGGAATAAAGATCTTCTCTCGGGTCCATTTTGGAATTTCACATTTTTATATTAAAAATTTGAGGTGGAAATGCCCCCAGTTTGGCTGAGTCTTTCTCTGTGACTTCACTTGACCAAATGACCCCTCTTAATTCCCACCCCAAAAAGAAAAGAAGGAGAGTTTTTGCTTTATTAACCCCTCCCTTTTGTTCTTTAAATTGCACGTTTTCTGGCTTTAGCTTCCATTCTGTTAAAGAAACAAAGGAAAAAATAACCCAAACCCTCCTGATTTTTCACATAAAAAGGTATTTTGGATTAAACACTCTTAAAATCTCCTCTCCCAATTTTTTTTTTTCCTAATAATTGAAATTATTCCTAATAATTTCCTAATAATTGAAATAATTAAATGTAATTAAATGTATTTAATATTTATTCAAGTAGATAAAGCGAGCTGGGAGAGTATTAAAAAGGCAGGAATTTCCCTGTGCCAGTGAACTCCAGGAGAGGAGCAGCCCAGGGATGAGCACCCAGAGCCTGAATCCGGCACCTCCAGGGAATTTTGGGATGGCGTGGGGAGCCCTTCCCCGCCTTTCCCGAGTTCCATCCAGAGGGTTTTCCCTTCTTTAATCAGGAGCAGTTGCACACAGGCCTCAGATTTCGGGAGGGCTTTGCCTGCCATCCCATTCCCATGGGGGAAATTTGGGACCCACGTGTGTCCAGCCGAGGGATGAAATCCGGGGGGGATCACCGGGGAGAGGAGCTGTGCCTGCTGCCCGGAGCCCTCTCTCCTCCTCTCCCATCCCAGAAATCCAGGATTTATGTGGATAACGGCACAGCCAGGCCTGCCATCGGGGAACTGGGTGCACGTGTGGCTCCTTGGGATGATCCATGGGCAGGTTCCTGGGGAACAGCACAGCACTGAAACACGATGGAGGCTCTGGAGGCTCCGGCTCGGATCTTTTCCCACTTTTTCATCTGTTACCTGCCAGCATCTCCTCATGGATGGTGCTGGCACCTCCGGGGCTCCTGGGAGCTCCTTTTGGGTGGCCGCTCCATGGGCAGTGGCTCAGGAGTGCCTGGATGGAGCCCTGTGGTGCCAGGTGACCAGTGGAGACTCCTTGAACACGGGTGAGCCACGCCAGGCTCCCCTGGTCATTCCCACATTGCTCATTCCCATGTTGATCATTCCCGCGTTGCTCATTCCCATGTTGATCATTCCCGCGTTGATCATTCCCGCGTTGCTCATTCCCGTGTCAATCCTTTCCCTTTCACTCCATGAAACCCTTTCCGTTTGCTCCGTGCTGAATCGTCCCTGAGAGTTTTCTCAGGCACTCACTCCAATGTTTAGAAGCTCAAGCTAAAGGCCTGATTTTGGCATTGTTTTTTAGGAGTTATCTTCCTTGGATTCCGCTGGGGTTTCCCTATTTCCAGCACTGGGCTGACCCTTAACTGCCCATTCCCAGTGTGTGTCCCGACACCTGGCTGGGAAGTGCTGCATGAAAAACCCAGGCACTGCTATCACAAAACCTTCAGGAACAAAATTCATCAGCTCCGGAGTCATTACACCAAACCTCGTGTGGATGGAAGAGCCCAGAGCTGAGAAAGCCGTGAGCAAACCCAGATTTTCCCAAGGAAACACAAACTGGCTTTAATCAGCAGCCCCAAATCAGTTTTGTTTTCCGAGGTTTCTTTTCCCCTCCCGTCTCCTTTTCCACGTTGGGAATTGCAGGGGAGCCCTTTGGCCTGGGGTAGAGAGGGAAACTTTGCCCATCTCCTAATGAATATTATAAAAAACAACAACAAAATGCTCTGTTTGGCCTGGCCAGCTCTCACGCTGCTCCCAGGGTCTCAGCCAGCCTTTCTGGACATTATCCCGTGGTTAAAGCACTGCTGTTTGTCCATAGGTTTGGGATAAATTTGGTTTATCCCCAGCAGAAGGCGAGAGAGGCTGGACCTTCATTTTTTTTTCTCATGCCTCCCCAGCTCTCCTCTCGTGCAGAAAAAATCACGTTGGCATCAAATTCCTGCCAGGAAAGGTTGTAAATCCCTGTAAATCCCTGTGGTGGGCAAGGAAAAGGGAACTTCCCTTCTCGCGTTGCTTTCCTCACACCAAATCCAAGCTCTTCTCCGAGGTGAAGAAGTTGGAAGACTGAGTCCTGGAGGAAAAGCTGGGAGAAAGCGATCCTTGCTGGGGAACACCCCGTTTTTAGGGAGAGCTGTGGTGCCTGGTCACAGGTTCATGTGCAAGCCCTAAATTTAGTGCCACGTCTGCAGCGCCCTGTGTGGGGGAGGACCGTCGGGTGACGCACGGATCAGCCTCATTCCTCGTGGGAAACTTCCAGCCTGTGCCACTTTCGCCGTCTGGAACAAATGAGCACCTCCTGGTGATGCCATCAGCCCCTGGGAGCAGCAGCCGGAGCTGGAGACGTCCTTGGAAGCCGTAGGAGTGTGGGATTTTGTGTAACTCGCTGGCAAAGGTGTGTGTATCTCTCAATCTGTTGTGTCCTGCTCCGGGTTTAGGTCCACACCAGCAACGGGATTTAGTCATCCAGCTCTGGGTAATTCCTTTGGAATGTCGATGTTTAATTACATTTTGCCCTCAGCTGAATCCATCCTTTTTAATTTATCACTGGCGAAGGCTGAGCACAAAGGCTTGGAGTAGCTTTTGAGCAGCTGCCAGTTCCTGAGGGTGCTCCGAGCTTATAAATTCTAAAGCTGGTGATCTTTCTCCAGGTCTAACCCAGCCTGAGGTCCATAAAAATGGCACTGTCGCCACGTGCTTCCAAACAGGAGTGAGAGAGCCCTGAAGAAATTCCCTTCTGCTGTGGCTTGAGATGGTGACAGAGGCCCAGAAAAGCTGGAAAGCTCCAGATCCTTTGTCCAGGTGAGATTTCCCCCTGACCTTCGAGGGTCTCACACTTGGGAGAGACTTGGAGACCCCTCAGCCCAAGGGATGAGTGAGTGGCTGGATTCTCTTCAGGAGATCCACCCAGGGCTCTCGGACCACTGGGAATCGTGGAATTGTTCAGGCTGGAAAAGACCTCCAAGATCATCAAGTCCGACCACCAAATGCTTTTCCAACTGGAAAATGTTTTTAGCAGCTTCAGTTAAACCACTCCCTCTGATGCAAATCAGTAAAAACCGGAACATGGCACAGAACAACGAGATAAGAGGCCACCAAATACTGGTTTATACTGGTTTATATTGGTTTATACTGGTTTAAAATGGGTTGTACTGGTTTATACTAGTTTATACTGGTTTATACTAGTTTATACTGGTTTGCACTGGTTTTATGGCCAGTTTGTCAGCCTGTTCAGTGGTGAGTGCTGAGGGCACCGTGGCAGCTCTCTGGGACTATTTTTTGGGAGCTGAGGATGACGAAGCCCCAGGGATAACTGGATTTTCAGCTGAGATTCCCATGGCCTCACTCCTAGGTGTTTCTCCAGATGAACTCATGGAGTGCAGCACCGCCAGCACCACCGGAGACAATTCCTTGGGGCTTTGGTGGCATCACCCAGGGATTTGTCCCAGCTCAAGTCCCCACACGTCTCATCCAGCGTGACTCGGGCGTTACTCACCGTGTTTATTTTCCTGGGGCTAGGAACCAGCTCCCAAATCCATCCGAGTAGCTTGGAATGGACTTCCCATGGGCTTGATATGCGAGGTCATGGAAGTCCTTCCCAAGGGCTGGAATTAGGGATGGCCACGCCCACCTTGCACAGGTTGGGTTCGCCAAGGCTGGTTGGGCTCCCTGGTAGGCAGAGCTGTTCCGAATCCATGGATGGAGACACCCGGCAGTCTGTGCATTCACAGGGAACAGTCCTGACAGCTCTGCTGTCCCATCCCATCCCATCCCATCCCATCCCATCCCATCCCATCCCATCCCATCCCATCCCATCCCATCCCATCCCATCCCTTCCCTTCAGCCACCACAGGCTTGGAGCTGACTTTGCCATGAAATATTCCTGGAGGGAAAGCACCCTTCGCACAATTCCTTTGGCCAGGGATCTTTTCTGTCCCATAAAAAATCGGTCTCTCCAAACAGAATGAGTTTTGCTTTTTCCATCGCTGCTCCTTCCAGCAGCATAAGTAGGAATGGGTCCTTTTTTAGGGTCTTGTTCTTTCGGTTCTTATTTGGTGGAATGACAAAAGAAAATTGTAGAGAGGTCAAAGCATCTGGGAAAATTTTGACTCGTTAAAAAAAGAAAAAAAAGTCAAACTGGAAAGATATTTCCGAGAGAATATGGGAAAATGGGATATCTGCTCTACCTGGAAAGGAATTGCCTCTTTAATTGATGAGAGGCAGAAAGGAAACTCTTCTTGTTTAAACTCAGCCCAAACCTGCAGCTCATAAACTTCTTGTCAGTCCCAGGCTTGTGGTTCCTTTTTTGCTTTTCATCTTCAAATCTGGTTTTCATCCCCTTTTTTTTTTCTGTTGTTCCCAACTTCTTTCCTGTCTCACGTAGGTGGTCTGATTTTCAAATCTTGAGTCGTCTTGCATCCAGAATCTGTGTCCCTGCACTGAAATATCCCAGAATTATTTGGATATTCCAGAGGCTGCAGCTCTCTCTGCTTTCTCCCTGGTCACCCGGAATTTTGGGCTGATCCAAGCTGGAATTGCCCATTTCCGGGTCAGATATCCCAGAAAATCCTGATAAAAAACCCCACAGCCTTCAAAGATAATGAAGATACTTCCACTTACGGTCTCAGAGGTGGAAAAAAATCCAGTATTTCCTTTTAATCGGCTTTTTAAACTCTGCCTTTCCCCCCCAAAAAAAAAAAATATTAGGGATGAGGCAGAGCAGGATGTTAAAAACCCAACCTACGTCATCCAGGAGCTCGCTCCTAATCAACCCATCCACCTGGAATTCCCTGGGGGCAAGGAAGGAGCCTGTGGGAACAGGTTGGGAGCTGCCACCCAACCACAGAGCTGGAAAAACGCCTTGGGAGCCGCTTGTGAAACGCCTCCTGTGTGATCCAGCGGGATGGAAGCGCTCGTTCCATGAAAATCCCCCTCCTCGCCGCAGAATTCCCGCTTGGAAATGGAATCGGCACTGGGAATTTTCCACCTCGTGACAGACTCTGCAATAAATAATTTCAGAAATCATAAATAGCAGCAGGATTAGGTCACCGGAGCTCAGGAACTCTCTTGAGTTTAAAGGATGGTGTGGAAAAGAGGATTTTTTGGGATGCTGCACATCCTTTAACCCCCTGTCTGTGCTCCTCCTTTGCCTTGACTCAGTTATCGCTCACAAGAACTTTCACTTTGTCAAAACAAAAAAAAAGAAAAAAAAAAAAAGAAAGAAAACCCCCAAATTATAATAAAAATCCACTTCAGTGTTTTCCATAAAGTTGGCCAATAACTAAGCAAAGAGCAGGGAAAAAAGGTAGATATTGAATACTTAACTAAAACTTGGCGAGAAATGACCTTTTATTGTCGAATTTTTTTTTTTCCATGCCCAGCTTGGCTGCTTGGGGCAAACTCCATGCCAAGTTTCTCTCGTGTGTTCTTTCCCTATGTGTTAAAAACGCTTCAAAAGCTGCCCCCCAAAAGGTTCTGGGGAGGTTTTTGCATGGACAAGGCTGGAGGAGCCTGGATTTGAAGAGCGAAGACGATGGGGTTTTATGGATATTTATGGGGATTTATTATTTTCTCTTTTTTAATGGCTTTTTTTTCCCTTCCCCCTGCCCTGTCCCCCACCATGGCGAGGTCTCCAGAAGGGCTCTGCTGACAGATGCAGCTGGAGACAGCCACGAGATGTTAACATAAACTCCTCTGGCAGCTTGGAGAGGCACCAGGAATGGGCCCCGGGAATGGTTTTCCCATTTTGTTCCCCACTCTCCCCCAAAAAAAAACCCCAAAACAAACCCCCACAACAAACCCCCCACAAAAAAACCCACAAAAAACCCCCTCCCCCCCAAAAAAAAACCACCCCAAAACCCAAAACAAACAAAACAAAACAAAAAACCACCCCAAAACCCAAAACAAACAAAACAAAACAAAACCCAACCCTCCCCCCCAAAAAAACCACCAACAAAAAAACCCCAAACAAAATCAATACCCCCCCAAAACCCTCAAACCCAAATGATTTTGGGTGTGAAAATCACCCCCCAAAAGTGTTTCTGTCATTTTTGTGTCCCCCAGCTGTCACTTTGGTGGTGTTTGAGTTGTAATAAAATAAATCTGCTTCTCTCTTCATGTTTTAAAGATGATTTCTTTTGCATCCCCTCACTAAAAGCACCACTTCGCAATGATTGTAAAGACCAAGCCTCTCTAATTTTCTTTCTTGCAATAGTTTTGATTTTAAAAAGGGAAAAAAACCCTGATTTAAATGTTTTATCCAACTTCTGTTGCGCATCTTCTGTTTGCAATGCTCTGCATTTACCTCAGAGATGTTTAATTAACCTCTCAATTTCATTTAATTTCAATTTCTTAATTACTCAATTTCATTTTTCTGGTTTCTCTGAAGCCCCTCAGTGTTGTTTTTGGGGTGAGCTGCCCTGGTGGCAACAACACTTCTGAAATATTACCGGCTCAAAGACAACACTTAAGTGAGGGCGAGCCTGGACCAGATTTTATTCCCTTTTTTGCAATTCGCCCCACAAAAAAGGTAAAACTTCTGGACTCCCTGATGCTGCAACTGCTCATAAATGCATTTAATTTTATTCTGCAGCAGCACATGAATGCAGCTACAGCACAGAAGAATCCGTTCTCATTTTGAACGGAATTAAACACTTAAAAAGGAAACAAAAGTGGAATTTCCAAACGTCCTCCGGTTTTCTGTCCGCATCTTGTGACGACAAAAGGATCTTTTGAAACGCAACCCCAAATGATTTAGGGGTGACAGTCCCGTGAGATGATGGGATCGGCCACACGCGGCAGGAGGTGACGGAGACAACTGGGAGATGGAGCCTTTTTAGGGATCCTCCCGTTCTCTCAGGCCTGTTTCCCCCTGCAGGGGATGGATTCGCTCCCACCTCAGCACTCCGGGCTCTGCTCCGTGCCCTGCTGGGGTTTTTGGGGTTACCAAAGCTGGGGCAGAGCGGGGAGGAGAAGCGCCGGAGCCCAAACGGAGCGCGGGGAGGGGAGGGAAGGGCACGGCGCTCCCAGATGGCTCCTTATGGGACCGTGTGGCACCATCCAAGCTCATCCCAGTCTGTTCTCCTGCCACAAAACCCTCCCGGGGCTGCCGAGCCCCCGAGGGGCTCCGGCTGCGCTCCGGGTGACGTTCACACCTCGCTGACCCCGCAGACGCCGCGGAATCGTCGCGGTTTCGAGTCTGGCGTCGTAAATGAAAAGTTTCAGCGCGAAGCTCGGGGTGGGATGGAGATCCAGCCGAGCTTTTTGGAGTTTTCCGGGTCCCTCAACTCTGGCTCCCCAGGTTTCCAGGTGATTCCAGAGAGCAGAGGGACAGTTTGGAGGGTGTCACCTTGCAGGAGTGAAAGGAAGTCACCAACACCTCATCCCAGAGGATCCCTCCTTCCCTTTCCCCCGTGCAGGGATCACCCAGAAAGTCCCAACCAAGGGACTGGAGGATTTATACTGGAAACAGATCCCCACGGATCAGGATTTGAACAACACCTCCACCCCTGCCCTGCTCTGCACGGCCTGACCTTTCACAATCTCCATTTCCTGACCAACGACCCCAAGGAAAATAGAGCAGCTCCTTGGTATTCCACGGAAATCTGCTCCAAACTTGTCAAAATACCCCCCCACACCCGTCAGCTGCCGGGGACGAGACCTCTGCAGTAGTTTCCAGAGCCCCCCGTGCAATTACTCCCATTTGAAATTATCTTTAATTGGCGCGTGTGAGCTGCAGGAGGGTTTCCCCGCGCTCCGAGCGAGACCCCGTGATTAAGAGTCACCCCCTAATTGCGGCTTTGCTGGGGGGCTGCGCTGGGTCAGGGGTGGGGGGCAGCCAGGGCAGCGGCGGGGGCTGAACGTGGGAGTGGGGGTGACACCGCTCAGCGGGGCCATCAATTATGGGGGGGCACTTTGGGGCACAGAATTTAGAGGGGATTTAATTTAATTACCTGGCCAGATGTTTTAATGGCTGCTTCTCACCTCTTGCCCTGCCTGCAAACCCTCCTGAGATCAAAAAATCCCTTTATGCAGTTTAGAGTGAACTTGTCGAATTTATTTTGAATTTTTTTATCTTTATTTTTTTATTTTATCTATTTTAATGTTTATTTTTTATTTTTTATTTTTATTTTTTATTTTTATTTTTTGAAATTTTTATTTATTTTTATTTTTTATTTTTATTTTTTATATTTTTATTTTAATTTTATTTTTATTATTTTTATTATTATTATTAACTTTTAATTATTTATTTTAATCTATTATTATTATTATTATTATTATTATTATAACTATTTATTTTTATTATTTTTAAGTTTTATTTTTTACTTTAAATTTTTTTAATTTTTTTTTTATTTTATTTTTTTCCCCAGGAATTGAGGATCCTTTTGCCACCAGAGACGTGGTTCAGGTGAAGACTTAGTTTGTACTGAATTTAATTACTTTTTAGTGAATTTAATTACTTGGCCAGGTATTTTAATCCCATCTCCCCATCCCCTCCCCCTGCCTGCTGCATTGGTGAAGCTCCTGAGATTAAAAAGTCTTTAGAATTTTGGGTGCTTGTTGAGTTTTGCTTTTATTTTTGCAGGAATCGAGCATCCTTTTGCCAGCATGGAGATTACCCAGGGAAACCTTTAAACATATTCGTGACTTTAATTACCTGGCCAGGTGTTTTAATCCCATTTCGTGGCCCCCCTCCCCTGCCTGCAAACCCTGAACTGGCGGAGATTCTGAGATTAAAATGTTGATTTGTACAATTCGGAGTGAACTTGTTGAGTTTTGCTGCCTTTTTTTTTAAAAAAAAAAAAATATTTTTTTTCTTTTTGCAGGAACTGAGCATCCTTCTGCCGCCAGGGAGATGATATTGGTTGGTTTGGGACTGCACTGCATGAGAATGAGCAGGGGGGTCAGGGAGGGTGCAAGACTGGCGAGGGGGAGCTGAGCTGGTGTGAAACGCTCCCAGCCCGATGCCAACTGCCAGCCCCGTGCCAGCGCCTCCTGTCAGGAGCATCCCGGACGCTCCAGCAGATTTTCCAGGGTTTTTTCGCACCCTGACCCAATGTTCCTGTTGGCACAAAGCCTCGGAAGAGCAGCTGAAAGTGGCAACAGTCCTGATTTGCTCCAGATTTGAGAGGGAAAGGAGATGTCTGTGCATCCAGGAGAGCAGGAAAACAGGGAATTAACTCTGCCTGCAGATCCAGGGAAGGAGCCTGGCAGCACCAGGAGGAGCTTCCCTGGCGTTCCTGCACCGTGGTTTGGATTCGGTGGGAAACGCGGGCGTGCACGTGCCACACCTTGAGCAGAGCGCGGAAAAATCCCCGCTTCTGACAGCTCAAACCCAGCCCGGGGGCGGCTCAGGCAGTTCTTTGTCCCAGCTCCAGCTGGATGGGGTTTATTTTCAACAATTGATCCCGTTCCCTGTTGCTTTTGTTCCCTTCTCGCCCCGTCCTGTTCCCAGGTGGGAGAACGCTCCGGCTTTTCCGGGCACGGGCTCCTGGGATGGGACGAGCCAAGCAAACAACAAAACAAAGCTGTCTAGAGAGGCTCAACGCGTGGAGAGGAGCCCAAGTTTCCGTGTAAGGGCCTGAACGGGACAAGCGTGACGCGAAACACGCGGAAAATACGGAAAAATGTGGAACGAGCCATGAAATTATAAATAAAACAAATACAATAAAACGGGAAGGCAGTTTGAGCCGTAATGATTTGTGTTCCTAGTAACCCAAGCCTGCCGTACCTTTGGAAAACGGTGTGTTGTTCCAAGGGGGAGCTGCCTGCAGGTACCGTGCGCGGGAGCTTGGCTCCGGGAAGGGCTGGAGCATTCCCAGGAAAGCTGCCCCCTGCTCCAGCCCTTCCTGTGACAGTGACTCGCATCGTGATGTCAGGAAAAATCACTTCATCAAGCCGTGCTCGGGCTTAGAGCAGGAATTACGGCCAGGAATGGATCCTGGCTTGTTCTGGGGGGAGAGGTTTGCCTGAGGTTTGGATTCTCCCTGGATTTTCCCGGTTGCTCCCTGAGTGTGCTCTCCCCGTGGCGCTGGGGGTACTGGTGGGGTGGGGATTCCGGGTTGTCCCTGCCATGAGCACGGGCAGGTTCCGGGTTTCGTCTTTTGGGGTTGCCTGCAAAATCCCTACTTCTGTCAAACACTCGTGCAGGAACTCCAGGGTCTTTCCAGTCCTGGGAAGGAATCCGCAAAATCCAGCTCTGAAAAGGAAATAAAAACAAATTTCTTGCCTGCTCTGAAACAAGGGGATCTCGATGATCTTAAAGGTCTTTTCCAGCCTTAATGATTCCACGGGGCTCCATCCATAGCTGGAGTTGAAGAATAACCTTATCAAATTAATGAATTATGGCTTTATTTGTAATTAATTAGAGGCATTTTGGGACCCAAGGGCCAACAGGGCACCTGTGGGAAAAGCCAGTAGGAAACAAGGAGTGATGGAGCTGGGCTTGGCTCCTCTGATCCTTTATCCCAATTAACCAAGGGCCAATTAAGACGTGCTCTATTTGCCAGTAACAGCGTTTAAAGCCTTTTGAGCTGGAAGAATTCCTGTCCAAATGACAGTAATTCTCAAAGAGCAGCAGAAACCTGCAGGAGCGTCCAGAGCTGTTGGGAGAAGCAAAGCGAAAGCTGCATTCTGTGAAATTCCAGAGCCATGGAATCGTGGAATGGTTTGGGTGGGAAGGGACCTCGAGGATCATCTCATCCCACGGGCAGGGACACCTTCCACCATCCCAGACAGCTCCAGTCCGGCCTTGGGCATTTCCAGGGATGGGGCAGCCTCTGGGAATTCTGTTCCAGGGCCTGCTCGCCCTCCCAGGGAACAATTTCCTCCCTCAAGTCCCATCCACATCTTGGAGAAGTTCCCTTTGCTCCCGGGATGATCCGTTTTGCTGTGCAGGCACCCAAAGGCAAAGCAGGGCAGGGGGAGCAGGAGCAGCCCATGGGTCGCTGATGTACTTCCAGGGGAAGGAGCTGAATTCCCATATTTTAGGGGTTTTTAGGGGTTTTTAGGGCTGATACGGCCCTGCCTGGCCGGCGATGGTGCAAAATCCCTGCGTGTGCCAGGCCTGGGAACTGTTTGTGCAGGAGCTGGGGCCTTTGCCAGGGAAATCAGCTCGTCCCCTTTGTTTATTGTACTGAATCCCGAGGAAAGAAAGCCTCGGAGGGGGAGGAAAAAAAAAAATAAAAAATCCCTGTTTGTGGTGTGAAATGAATGTTCCCGTCTGGGCTGCGGGAGGCAGCCGGGAGGAAGGGCCGGGCCATCCCTGCTCCGCAAATCCCAATCGTTGTGCCGCATCCCGGGGTGTGCTGGGAGAGGGGCAGCCCCTGCACCCCCAGGAACCCCTGGGTTGGGAATTTCGGGGGGATCTCCTGCTGGGCTGAGGATGGGAATGCTCCACACTGATTCCTGGAAGAGGCAGGCCGGTGGAAGTGGGATTTGAAGGGCAGCCTTGCCCCGGATTTCAGGATAGATCCCAATCCCTGTTCTCTCGCTGGAAAAGCCCTGCACATTGCAGCTGTGTCCGCATCCAGGGCGGGTTTGCCTCATGGAAAATCAGCAGGGAAAGACCCCGACCAAATGGAATGGCAAACGCTGCATTTGTGGAGAAGGCTTCCAAACCGGAGTGACAGCGCCGGGGTTGTGGGTGTGGAGTTAAACAGGAGTGTGTGACAGCACAGGGTGCAAAACTCAGAGCTGCAGGGTTCAGAACGCAGTGACACAGAGATAAAGCACCATGGAGGGGTCAGGGCGGGGGCCAGTCCTTCTTTTTCACCTTCTCCCTCCTGGGCCCGGGTGGGATTTTGGAACTGGGGAGAAAAATCCGCACTGCGGGCCGGGGGTGGTTGGATATTGGGGTAAAAGTAAAAATAATTCAGGTGTCACCTCTTAATTGGACAATTTACCCTTAAAAGGCCTTGTAGAGAGTTAGGGACAGAGCCATTTTTCACTTTGTCAGCAGAACTCACAACTTGTGAGACTGTGATGGAGATAAGAATTAATAAACATCTGAGTCCAAACACGAAACACCGTGTCTCCAGCATCTAATCCCGACCCTGGCAGAAAAAGGAGATAAAACACAACACATCAGTGCTGAAGTATTTCCCCCCAAAAAACCCCAAATAGGCATCCCGTGTTTCCCTGCCACCCAAATTTCATCTCCAGTCACTAATTAGGAGCCTCCAGAATGAAGAAAATGCATTTACGGCCCTGGAAGATCCCAGGTTTGAATCGAGCCACAGAAAATCCCGGTCCTGGGTTTATTTCTCTTCCCAGCTCTGGTGTTTGCCAGTAAATTAGTGCTCGTTTGGGGAGATTTGATGACTTTTTAACGTTTCCAATGCTTAAAAAAAAAAAAAAAAAGGCACAGAAAAGGAGTTTTTTGTGTTTTTCCCTTTGCGAATGGAAAAGGGAAAGCAAAGAGAAGATTTTTTATTTTTCTTTTATTGGGACACAGGTATTTTAAAATTTTCTTTGGAAAAATGCTGCCAGGATCCAGAAGTGTTAAATTCTCCCAGGCAGGGGGAATAATGTTGGTTTTTAGCTGCTCAGAGTCTGGGGTTTTGTGGCTGACTCTTGGGAAATTTTTCACATATTTCATCCTCCTGCATTTTCGGGAGATGGGATGAGTTTTTAATGTCCCAGGGTTAAAAAAATAAAATAAAAAATAATAATAATGATAATTTTATCTTATCCTCAATAAGTGTGAGGGTTTTACTTAGAAAGCAAAAATAATACATATAATAACATAATATAAAATAATATCATAAAATAGAATTATTTATATATGATATAATACAATATAATAAACAATATAATAATATATAATGTAACAATATAATAATAGAATAACATATAATATTAATATAATATATAATAGATGATATATGATACAGAAGATATAAGATATCATTAATATATATTATATAATATATAATATACAATATACAACATACAATATACAATATATAATATGATATATGATAGATAATAGATAATAGATAATAGATAATAGACAATAGACAATAGACAATAGATAATAGATAATAGACAATAGACAATAGATAATAGATAATAGATAATAGATAATACACAATATGATATATGATATATGATAGATAATAGATAATAGATAATAGATAGTAGATAATAGACAATATATAATATATAATATATAATGTGGGGATTATAATGGATTTTTTTAGGAATTTGGAATTTTACTCTTTAAATTTAGAATTTTATTGCCTCAATTTAGAACTTTTACTCTTTACATTTAGAATTTTTCTCATTAAATTTAGGAATTCACTCCTTAAATTTAGAATTTTTACTCTTTAAATTTAGAATGTTGCTGTTTAAATTTTGCTCTTTAATTTTAGGCTTTTTCTCTTTATGTTCGGAATTTTGCTCTTTAAAATTTAGAATTTTACGCTCTGAATTTAGAATATTTACTCTTTAAATTTAGAATTTTTCTCATTAAATTTAGGAATTCACTCTTTAAATTTAGAATTTCTACTCTTTAAATTTAGAATATTACCATTTAAATTTTACTCTTTAATTTTAGCCTTTTTCTCTTTACGTTCGGATTTTTTCTCTTTAAAATTTAGAATTTTAGGCTCAGAATTTAGGATTTTGCATTTTAGATTTGGAATTTTAATGCCCAAACACGGAATTTAAGGGGACTGTGGGGTATAACCCGGGTATTTCTTCCCAGCGAGAAGGGAATTGCTCTTTCCAGTCGCATCCATGAATTAAAGGAGCCCAGGGCCATCAGCACCCCAGGCTGCTGCAGCTTCCTCCAGCTGCCCTCTGGCATCTCCCAGCTTTTATTTTCTGGGACCGAGGACACAATTCCACACCTATTCCCTGATCCCCCCACGCTGACAACCCCAACCTCTCCGGGACTAAACCGTCATTTTTCACCACATTAAATTTTACAAGTTTCAAGCGAATGGAAAATGGATTTTATTATTTGATTTTATTTTTTTTTAAATAATATATTTTTCCTCTTTTTTTTCCTCTTTTTTTCTCCCTCTCTTTTTAATTTTTTTTTTTCCCCTCCCTCTTTCCCTGGGTGTTTTACGGCTGCAAAAACAGCGTTTGTGGCTTGAACGGTTCAGGTTTGCTGCAGAGGGCTGTGGAACTTTTGATGGAACCCGCTGGCCTGAGGAATTATCCAAATATTTGCTTTTCCACTCTTTCTAAGCCTCTGCATCAGGGAAAAAAAAAAAAAAAAAAGAAATTTAAAAAAAAGGGGGGAAAAAAAAAAGTGTCTGTGCAACCTTTTGACCACAAAATAATAACACACACAAAAAAATCCCCCAAACCTTGAAAATCCAGGCTGGGGCTGCTCCATGGATCTCCTGGATGGGGACAGGGGACACGGGGAAAAGCCTGGGATGTGGGAATGGACAGGGATTTCCACAGGTGAACTTTGGGGTCGCTCCCAACCCGGCCCATTCCCTGATCCTAAAGAAAATCCCGCACAAAATCCCGTATTTCTGTCGTTCCTTTTGCTTCCCAGGTAGGTCAAAGCCCTCAGGATTACTGAGAGCCAGATGTGCTTTCTTGATGGGGATTTTTCACCCTGGGACGTGAAAAACTCATCCCCTCTCCCGAAAATCGGGAATCTGCTCGGGATCAGGGGGAGGGAGGCTGCTGCTCTCAGGGGCAGCTTCCAGCTTTTCCTTGGAGCATCCCACCCAACCTGAGCAGGGCTGCCTCAGCTCCTCTGCCCCGTTATTATTTCATTTCTGTCGTCACTCTAAATTCGGTTCTTTAATTTCTGTTATTATTGCATATCCCGGTAATTAATTTCTTCACTGGGGAAAGGCAAGGGGATGGTGTGAGGCGGGGGAAAACCGGGAATTTGTCGCTGATTTCATCCCGGTCAGGACCCGAGGATGGGCAGGAATCCCAATTAGGGCGCTCATTGAGCTCCTTGCACGGGTTTTAGCCTTTGGCCCCGGAGCCAGCGGCTGCACTCCCAGCTCCTGGCTCTTCCATGCTCGGCTGGTTAGGGGTTAATCGGGGGTTTTCACTGGAGGCCTGGAAACCCCGAGGAATGTGCCATGTGCCCTGGAGGGATCCCTGCACCCACAGCGCTTCAAACGACCCCAAAACAGCCTAAAATTGACCTCAAACCTGCCCCAAACCGGCCCCAAAACAGACCCAAATCAGACCCCAAAACAGCCCCAAAACACTGCTAAACCAGCCCCAAAACAGCTCTAAAAACAGCCCTAAAACCAGCCCCCAAAACAGGCCCAAAACAGACCAGAACCAGCCCCAAAACAGCTCTCAAAACAGACCAACACCAGCCCCAAAACAGCCTCAAAAACAGCCCCCAAACCAGACCCAAACCAGACCCAAACCAGACCAAAACCAGCCCCAAAACCAGCCCCCAAAACAGGCCCAAAACAGCCTCAAAACAGACCCAAACCAGCCCCAAAACAGCCTCAAAACAGCCTCCAAACCAGCCCCCAAACCAGCCCCCAAACCAGCACAAAACTAGACCCCAAAATAATCCCCAAAACAGCTCTCAAAACAGCCCCAAAACAGACCAAAAACAAACCAAACCAGCCTCAAAACAGCCCCAAACCAGACCCCAAAATAGCCGTAAAACAACCCCCAAAACAACCCCAAAACTGCCCCCAAACCAGCCCCACACCATCCAGGGAGAGTCCCCAGGCAGAGGAACGGGATCCCAGGGTGGGGACAGGGACTCCAAAGGGTGCTGGCAGTGGGACGCTCCCTTTGCTCCCCTCCCTGTTCCTGAATCCGTGCAGGAAACCTGGATCAATCACCCGGATCAATCACCTGGATCAATCACCCGGATCAATCACCCGGATCAATCACCCGGATCAATCAATCACCTGGATGAGTTTAATGAGAACGTTAATGAAGGCACTGATCGCTCCTGCACGGCTCCATCCGCGCTGGAATGGGGATTCCTGGCAAATCCCAAGCTCCAGGCTCCCTGAATCCATCCAGAAAATGGATCAGTTACCCAGAGTTTCATGAGGACATTAAAGAAGGCTCAATTCCATCCCAAAATTCCCAAACAAAACTCACTGGAACATCCCAGTGCCTGGGGCCTGTTCCTCCACACAGGACCAGTGATTCCAAACAGTGCTTGCCTTTTTTTGGCGGGATTTAAACCAAAAAACAACTATCTGTGTTCATCAGGAGCACCAGCCACACGGAGAGGCAAAGCGAAAATGGCCAAATTTAGGAGAAAAATCCATGTAGAATAAAGGGATCTTTTCCAGCCCGGAGCCAGGAATCCTCTGGGCTCACCCACTTCACACACCCCGAGCTGTGGGAGCTTCCCTGCCCATCCAGGGGTGGAACTGGAGCAGCTTTAGGATCCTTCCCAACCCAAACCATTCCGGGATCCCACGTTCCTCAGCCCCTTTCTGTGCCTTGGAGCTGGAATTGGGGTTTGAGGAGTGTTCTGAGCACAAAAAAATCCTTATTTTCACGGGGGAAGCCAAAAAAACCCATTTCCACTCCTGCTCACCTTGGGAGCGGCCGCTTCCAACGCCAACACCCCACGCTGGGAAGCTGGGGATGGATACGGAGTGCTGGGAACGAGGGTGCTCCTCCCTCTCCCTCCCTGTCCTTCCACACCAATCCCTGGGTGTCCAACAGCTTGGAGCAGGATCCTGGGACCAAAATAATCCTATAAAACCCCCTCTTGCTCCACAGGCTCCGGGGGTGATTTTTTATTTTAAGCCTGATTTGTGTTTTTGGATTTTTTTTTCCCCCTCTCGGTGTGACTGGATTTCATCCCTCCACAGCACTGCCCAGGCAGGAGTGGGTATGAAAACACCTAGCTTTTGCCAAGATATCCCGAACACCGTTTTTATGGGAGGGATACGCAATCCAGAGCCTCAGCCGGTGGAGCCTGGCTCTGCTCCGCTGATTTACACCAGGCAGGAATTCTCTCCGCCTGTTTTACTGATCCCACTTGGCTCCATCGTCACCTTGGGGTTGTTTCACCCGTGCTGCAGGATCAGGGATGGTTTGGAGCACGGAGAGCAGCAAATCCATCTCCCCATAGGATCCATCACCATTCCAGGGGCTCTGAGGACACTTCCATGCCACATTTACACAGGGACAACTCAAACTGCTGGAATTGGGAACCTCCACTTTTTTCCCCCCCTCCCTGAAAATTAATCCCTCCTTAATTGCTGCTCGTTCCTGAGAAAAGGATGAAGATGGGTTTTGAAAAAAGAAATCCGAACCCAAAGCTTTAATTTTTATGACGAGATTTTACAGCATTTCAGGAAATAATGATCTCAGCCGAGGCCAGACCTCACGGAATTGATGGACAGCCTCAGAGCCGGGCTCCTCGGAGAGAAGGAGGCCCTTAATTAGTGCAGTGATATAATTAATGAACTTAATAGCCGGCAGTGACAGCGGCAGTGCCTGACTTCAGCGCAACCTGCGCTGCTGAGTAATGCTCAGATCAACACCTCCTGCCACCTCCAGCCTTCCCCGGGCTGGAATTCTCCAGGGAAAACCTTTCCAGATCATTGGAGCTAATTGAGGTAATGGAGAAATTGTTCTCATGCCAAAACACTCTTTTTCTTTTTTCTTTTTTTTTTTTTTTTAATTTTTTTTTCCTCCTCTCTTCTTTTGGGATGAGGATTTTGAGAGCTTTTCTGGTTGCTGTTTAAAGCAGGGCAGAGGCTTTGGGAGCTGCTCCGGTGCTGCAGCTCATCCTTGGGGTGCTGGTGGAGCCAAATTCCTCAGCTGTGCCCAAATCCTGGGATCTGCCCTGCAGCAGGAGCGCAGGAATTGCGGGGACAGCGGGATCCAGCATTTTCAGCCTCTCTAAGGAAAAAAACCAAACCAAACCAAACCAAAAAATCACAGAATTTTGTGTTCTTACACAAAATAAACGGATCAATCCACAGAATTCAACATGAGCCAGCAGTGCCCCGTTCCTGCAGGGAAAGGTCTGGATCAAGGAATGACCAAAAGTCCTTGGAACAGCTCGTGCAGGCTCAGTATGTGGATATATAATATATGTAAATATATTGGAACATATACTGGATATATAATATCCAATATACGGATAAAACCCGGCACGTTTTTGGTGTTATTTACATCCAAAGGAGGCAAATCCCTGCTTTGGTCACCAAACACTCGGATTTCCCCGGATGGGAAATGAAAGGAATGGCAATTAAAGGAATTGTGTTGGACAGCATCCATCCCAGCCCAAATCCTTCCTCCCGAGGAGCAGGGAGGATTTGGGAAATAGGGATTTTTTGGTCTCGAGGTGTCTGTTCCAGGGGAGAGGGGCAGTGGAGGTGCCCATCCCAAAACCCGCCCCTCATCCCGGCGTGGAAATGCGAATTATCAGAGGCTCCGAGGAGCAGCCCCGCTTTGGCAGAAAGTCGCAAGGATGTGGATGTAAAGGAGGGGCTGGGGCAAGGGGAGCTCCGGCACCGATTGTTTTCCAGCGCTGCCTCAATTAGCAAACATCCCACGAGGGCGGCGAGAGGCAGAAAAGAAAAAAAAAAAAAAGATAAAAAAATAAAAAATTAAAAAAAAAAAAAAAAAAAAAAGGGAATTTCATGCGCTGACACAGCTCCCAGCTCCCGCATGGAAAAACTTCCCTCTCCCCCTGCTCACCCCTGGCATTACATCAGCCGAGGGCATCCTGGGCAAGATTGTTATGCTAATAGCGGGGTTGGATTCTCCCACCGGGACCTCGGCGCTCCGCTCATTCACCCGCGCTCAATCGCCGCCGGCAATGAAAGATCCAGCCTTAATTAACTCCTGCTCCTTTCCCGCTCCCGATTTTTGGTGCCAGGATGCTCCAGCCCAGCTCTGGCTCTGCCCGGAGCCGCTGGACCAGGGCACGGCCCGGGCTGTTTTTATTTATTGCCATTGTGGGGCTGCGGGCGCTGCTTTTCCGTGCCAGCGCCTTGCGGTGCCCAAACCAGCCGTGGAAAAATTCGGGACCCTCGTGCCAGTTCCATTCCCTCTCCCCTTTTTTTCTTTTTCACCCCTATTCACTATTCAGGACCCGTCTTTTCCGGTTTGGATCTCTTCGAGGGCTTTGATGGCTCTGGACAAAATAACAAAACAAAACCAAACCAAAAAAAAACCAAACAAAAACCCAAAAACCCCAACCCCCCAAAAAACCCAAAAAACCAAAAAAACCCCAAAAAACCCCCCAAAACCCACCAACCAACCAACCAACCAACAAAAAAAAAAAAAAAAAAAAGCGCCGGCTTTTACATCCATCAGCGTTTTTAATGGGTTTTATCCTCCGCCCGTGCTGCTGGATTTGGGGGAAATCCCGCGTGTTCGAGGGAGGAAAAGCAGGGAGGAGCCAGCCGGCTTCCCGTGACCCCAGGGTCGGGCAGGGGACACGGACGGGAGCGGGGTGGCACAGCCTGGGCTTTGGGAGGAGCAGGGAATGAGGGACTGCCAGCCCGGGGAGGTTCTGGGACACAGCGAATCCCTCCCGGCAGCTCCAGCCCCGCTGCTGGGGGCAGCTCCCCATTTCTTTGGGAAGGGCTGGAAGGGGAGCAGCCGCTGGGGGTTGGTGTTTTTCGCGCTGGGCAGGCAGCTGAGGGGTTAATTCTGGGAGCGAGGGCAGCAGGGGATGGGAATGCCGCTCCCGAAGGCTGGGCAGCCCCGCAGGGAGGACAAAGGCAGCTCCTCGCGGTGTCTCCCTCACACTCGGGGTTTTCCGGGAGCTTCCATCGTGCTCGGCGTCCCCAGGCTGTCCCCACTCCGCCCCGGTGCCACCCCATCCCGGGAGCGGAGGGACAGCCCGGGCTCAGGGAATGTCCCCACCCCCAAACAAGAACCGCAGAGAGTTCCCTGCCCGCTCCATCATCCCAGAGCCAGTGGAGGCTCCCGTGGGAATGGGAAGAGTTTGAATTCTCCTTCCAACCCAAACCCTTCTGTCACTGTAATTCCATGATCTGGGCAGGGGCTGGAATTAAAGGAGTTTGAATTTTCCTTCCAACCCAAACCCTTCTGTCACTGTAATTCCATGATCTGGGAAGGGGCTGGAATTAAAGGAGTTTGAATTCCCTTCCCAACCCAAACCCTTCTGTCACTTTGTAATTTCACAAGCTGGGAAGGGGCTGGAATGAGGTTTAATTCCATTTCCGACCCAAACCTTTCAGTGCGCAACTCCCTGATCTGGGAAGGGGTTGGAATGAGAAGAGTTTCAATTCTCCTTCCAACCCAAACCCTTCTGTCACTGCGTAATTCCATGAGCTGGGAAGGGGCTGGAATTAGAAGAGATTTAATTCCCTTTCCCACCCAACCCTTTCTCCCACTGGGTAGTTCCACGATCTCAGAGCTCAGATCCGCCTGGAAACCTCCCCGTGCAGGAAAGGAAGGAGAATCCCAGGGATTCTGACTCTGTGGGGTGCAGGGAGCTCCCAGCAGGGTGAGGGAGCTGGGAGCGGTCACATCCCGGGGGATGAGGCTCTCCCTGACCCTCCGTTAATCGGCAATTAACGCTGGGGAGGGCGCTCGGCCGCGCTGACATCGCTGATATCGCCTGATCTCCCACGGCAGGTCAGGGAGGATGTCCCAAACTCCACGGATTCCTGATCTCCCACGGATTCCTTATCTCCCACGGATTCTTTATCTCCCACAGCACATCAGGGAGGACGTCCCAAACTCCGGGGATTCCTTATCTCCCACGGATTCCTTATCTCCCACGACAGGTCAGGGAGGGTGTCCCAAACTCCACGGATTCCTTATCTCCCACAGATTCTTTATCTCCCACAGCACATCAGGGAGGGTGTCCCAAACTCCACGGATTCCTTATCTCCCACGGATTCTTTATCTCCCAAGGCACATCAGGGAGGATGTCCCAAACTCCAGGGATTCCTTATCTCCCACAGATTCCTTATCTCCCACAGCACATCAGGGAGGGTGTCCCAAACTCCACGGATTCCTGATCTCCCACAGATTCCTTATCTCCCATGGCAGGTCAGGGAGGATGTCCCAAACTCCAGGGATTCCTTATCTCCCACGGATTCCTTATCTCCCACAGCACATCAGGGAGGACGTCCCAAACTCCACGGATTCCTTATCTCCCACAGATTCCTTATCTCCCACGGCACGTCAGGGAGGATGTCCCAATCCCCCGTGGGTTCCACTTTGTCTCTCCCAATCCCCCGCGGGTTCCACTTTGTCTCTGCCGGAGAACGGGGAGATTTCCTCCTCCATCCCTTCGGCGGCGGATTTATCCCCACCTGACATTCGCCTCTACGCCGCTGAAGCAGGTTCCGACAAGAGCCTCATTAAACGGGGCAATAAATCAGCGAAATTTTCTCCGAGAGATGGAAACCTGTGCTTGTAAAAACCCCTTGGCTCCACATCCCCAGAAGCTTTCCAGGGATGAAACCCCCAGCCGGGGGAAAAACGCGAGTTTGGAGTTCTGGGCAAGGGAGAAGGGAGGCACTCGACAGGAAAAGAGATGGATCAGGGATCCGGGGATCTCCTCCAGACCCACGGGAGCTACAGAAGCACCGGATTATCACACCCACATCCTGCCCAGACTGGGACAGGGCAGGAGCAATGGGAGGGATTTCTAAGGAGAAATTAAATTAAATCCTTTGGAGAAGACATTCAGAAAGCACCCAGGTGTTAAAACCAGGAAAAGAAAATTCCAGTTAAATTTGGCCAAAGTGCAAAGCCGAGAGAAAAGAAACAGTTTGGAAACTGCAGCTTCAGCCCTGCCAAGTGAGTAACTTTGGAATTTCGAATCCGTTTTCGAAGCCAGTTTCAAGGACCAAGCGGGAGAGAGGCTCGTTGTTTCCTGGTGTCCAAATCACGCCCTGGGGCTCACTTGATCCAAACACCCAGGAACTGCTGTGACCACACAAACACCTGGGAATGGAAGGGAAGGAACATTTCCACCCACGGGAAATGCTCCCAGCGCCGTTTCATGGCGTCGGAGCAGCATCGCTCCATCAGCGCCAGCTCGATGGCCTTGGAGGGCTTCCCCAACCTCAGGGATCCCGGGATTCCGGGCAAGCCTCTCCCTCTCATTTCACTGCTGGGTGAATTCCTGATCTAGGACTCTGCTGAAGAGAATAAAATGACAGAGGGGTCCCAGGGTGAGAAAATCAACTCCTCTGAGTGTTTGCACCATTTTCTGTTGGTTTTTTGGGACAGTTTTCCCCTGTTCCGTGACAACCACCTTGGCAGCCCCCACGGGAAGGGTTTTCCTTTGCATGAACCTGCAAGAGCCAAGAAGGAAAATCCTGGAGAGGTGGAAGAGGAGGGAGCCCTTGTCCTTTGTGGGTCCAGTTGGGGGTGGTTGGGAGAGGATGGAGGAAAACCTCCCCTAAAACCCTGCAAACCCAGGGCGGAACTCCGTCATTGATTGATCATAAAAATTGATTCCATTAAACCCCCCGGGGGCTTCTGGGCTGTGCGGAATTCCCTGGGACGTCTCTCCTTGTGCCTCCCTTCCAAACGGAGACGGGAGTGGAGCGAATTCCCTGGATTTTGGCCAAAAGGCCGGAATACCCTGCGCTCATCCCACCACGGAAGTGAAGCAGCCTCAGCCCCCCCCAGAGGTGGGATGAAAGCCCAGGCCGAGCCCAGGGGTCAGGGGGGAACGTGAATCCGGATAAATCAAAGCAGCTGGGAGATCCCAGCGGCTCCCAGCGTCAGCCCCGGGCCGGCGCAGAGGGACGGGGAAGAAAGGAGGAGTTCATCCCCTCACCCTCTGCAAGTGGCAGCTGCTCCCCTGTCTGAGGGCAGGGACATCAACTGCTCCCATCAATCAGTCAGTCCTGCAGCGGGGAAAAGGCTGGAAAAAAATGGATTGGGAGGTGGGAGATGGAAAAAGAGGTGTTTGGGGGGAAAGGGGAGTTTAGGGAATGGGGGGTTTGTGTCCATAAGCACAGGGGGAGGTGGAGTTTTGGGATTGCCCACCTGGATTGCAGGGCTCTGCACTGCCAAAAAGTGGTTCTGGGGGCGTGGGGTGCTCTTATTCCCACAGAAACTTCCACCCCACATTGGAGAAGGGTTTGGATACAGCACTGGCAGCCCTTCCCACAGGGATTCATGGGAAAGAGTCCCAAAAAACCAAAAAAAAAAAAAAAGGAGTTACCATTTCAGCAGGATGAGGTATGGAATATTGGAATATTTCTGGACACCAGCAGGTGAAATTCCTGTCTCCAAAATCCCACTGGAGCCTCCAGAGGGGCTGATCCTGTGCCCAGCACTGCCCTGCTCTCAGCTCCTCCTTTTGCACCGGAGCAGCTCCTTCTCCTGTCCTGTCCTGTCCTCTCCTCTCCCCTTTTCCACCCTCAATAAAATTAACAAACAAATCTCCCCCGTTAGAGATACTGAAAACGTTCTGTACGAACAAACCACGAGACAATTCACTTCACCATTTCCAGGAATTACTTTCTCGTTTTTCCCCTTCCTATCTCTGGCCCAGCTCTAAAGAATCCAACGTTCTTTTTGGAAAGCTGGATGTTCTGCGATTCATCCGTGGCTGCCCCACAGATTAATGTGCTGTGAGAGTGAGAAGATTGGAATAATGAGGTGCCCGTTGATTTATTTGTTGCTGTTAATATTTGTTCACAATTCAGGCTCTTTATTCGCTTTAGTGTCTGCGAATTGTTGGTAACCAGCTCTGGGTTTGTTGCAATAATCAGGTTTTTTTATGGATGTGTGACTGAGGAACTGGGAGAAAACATCTCCTGATTGCACACAATCCATGACTGGATCCTGTGCTGCTTCCCAATCCCAGCGTGAGGCAATCACCCGACTCCCAGGGCGCTGTTCCTGCTCCTGGTTTTAAGTTACTGCTTCTTAGGAGAGATTTTTTATTTTTATTATTATTTTCATGTGACTTGGAAATGTGTTTATGGTCCTCACAAAAAAAAAAAAAAACAAAACCAAAAAACCAAACCAAAGAACCCCAAACCAAACCAAACCAAACCAAACCAAACCAAACCAAACCAAACCAACAAAAAAACCCCAAAAAACCCAAACCAAACCAAACCAAACCAAACCAAACCAACCAACCAACCAAAAAAACCCAAAAGCCCCCAAAAAACACCCCAAAAAACACCACCAAAAAAACCCAAAACAAATAAAGGCAAAAATTCTCTGTGGAATGAGGAAATACTGGCTATGAGGAGGAAGAAGAGGAAAGCGAAGCACGGTGGTCGCTCACTGTTGCCACCTCACCTTGATTTTGGCATTTTGCCCTTTCCCTGGCTGAATCTGCCTCTGAGGCTCAGCCCTTTCCGTGGGTCAGTCTGTGCTGAAGCCCTGCACTGTGAATTCCCTGCTTTGGTGCCTCTTTTCCTGGTGCAGCTGGCAAACTCCAGCGGGAGCAGCGAGTCCCAGGGGTGGATTTCAGCTGGAGAAGGGGCACCATGGAAATCCGGCTCTTGCACCTCAACAGTCCTGTGGGTCTCTGAGTGTTTTCATGATTAAAACGACCCCCGGCAGCAGAAGTCGGTCAGGAGATTCCTTGTTCTCCTCATCCCAGGATCATGGAATGGTTTGGGTGGGAAGGGACCTTAAAGCCCACCTAGTCCCTCCCTCAGGGACATTTTCCAACAAATGGCATTAAACTCAAATGGATAAATGTGCAAAATTCGGGATAATGCTCAGGGTATGGGAGCAGGGCAGAGCAGTCCCCAGGCAGATTCTGCAGGAGATGGAAGGAGAGCGAGCTCCTATCAGCACTTTAATCCATTGCTTCCAGAGTGCCACTGTGCACTCTTGACCCGGGAAAGGAATGAATCCTGAAGGGGAATTGCAATCATTGCAGTGAAATTGGAGTTCAGGGCTGCAAGGTGCTGATTTCGCTTAATCTTGTCCAGCCTGCTCATAAAGGAACAAAACATTCCAAATAACACTTTTATTCCGTGAAGACTCGAGCCTGGAACCAGAATTCTGAGAATTCAGAATTCACCTGCTCCCACAGCCTGGATTTGGGATGGCTTTGGGAGCTGCAGAACTGGAATTTCCCAGCAGATCCTTAGCAATTGTCACATCCCTGCTTCTCCCATCCATGAATTTCCAGACCTGAGCTCCGTTTTTCCTGACATTGTTTGGTTTTTCCTCGAAGGACACCGATCCCTTGCTTTAGGAGCACAGGGGCTCCTAAAAAAGATCCCTGCCCTGGGCACAGCACACTGACCACCCCGTGTCCCTGCCCCACACCCCGCAGGAGGAGCCAGGCCTGGCTTGGACATCACCCAGAGCCGCTTTAATCTCAGCTTTAACTGCAGCCGTGCCCAAACCCTACTGAACAAAAGTGTCCTGTCTCCCTCGGGGTGAATTTCCAGGGAAGAGCTTTTCATTTCCTTTGGATCTAATTCTCAGGACTGGCTCCTCCTTAACAAAAGCCAGCTTTAAAATAAAGATGTCTTATCCTGGGCTGGATGTTAAACCCAGAATAAAAGTTCCTGAAGGTACTGACATTGCAGTGAAATTGGAGTTCAGGGCTGGAAGGTGCTAATTTCGCATAATCTTGTCCGGCCTGCTTATAAAGGAACAAAACATCCCAAAAAACACTTTTATTTCCTGAAGGAAGATTGGCAGCTCCAAAGCCGGGAGCCCCTATGGCTCCAGGGGCAGCACAGGGGATGTGGGATCAGATAAGGGATTATTCCAACTGGAGCTCCAGGGTGAGCTCAGGATTTTTCTCCATGAACCTCGTGGGTGCCTAAAACCACGACAATTAATGGGAATCTTGAGCAGGGAGATTTTTGCCGACTTTCATTTTTAGCTGGAGGGAAAGAGAAAACCAGCCCGTGCGAGTCAGGGAAATCATCTCCTGCATTATTCCCAAAAAAACTTTGGTCCTGGGCTTATTCCCATCAAAACCTTGGTCCTGGGCTTATTCCCTGTCTCTTGTTCATGTGGAGTTTGTCCTTCAGGGCAGGGAGGGGGGATTTGGGAAAAACTTGGGACACAACAAAGCAAAGTCATCAGGAGCTGATGATTCCCCTCATTTCCTCCTTTTTGCTGGTGCTGAATCTTAGAAAATCCAGATGTTTTCCCTCTGCCGTTTTCCTCTGGGGGCCTGAATGTTCAGTCCTTTGGGGTTCCCTGCCAGAGGGTTCAGAGCCTGCTGGACAATCCCGTTCCTCCCTCCAGCTCTGCGGATCCGCGTTTTTCGGAGCATCCCCATGCTCGCCTCCAGCTTTCCCCCTTCTCCCTGTCTCCATCCAGCTGCTCGCGTCTCGCCGGGGATAAGCACTTAATGGGAAGAGGAAATGAAGGGCGCTGGAGCTGTCCTGGGATGAAGGGCCGGGACAGTTGGATAACAAAGAGCTTTCTCAGCTCCGGCGCTCTCCTCTTCCCTGCCCACTGGATTCAGGGCTCTGGTTACAGGGATGGGATCCCTGCAGCCCACGGAGCAGCTGGAGGGGAGAAATCCCTTTGAACAGTCCCCAGAGCAAGGTGTTTGTGGTGGGATGTGAACCTCAGGGCGAGGGGATGGAGCACTCCCTGTGCTCCCGGGGAGAGCTGGGTATGGAAATGCAGGGAGAGCCTGTGATGCCCGGAGTTTGATCTCTGCTGTGTTCCAGGCTCTGAGCTCACACCCGGGGTCACTCAGCTCTCTGCACACAGCAGCCACACAAAACAAATCCTGCTCCTGCTGCACACCAAGGACAACTCCCAGCCCCAAAAGCACCAACAAGGGTGGCTGGAGGGAGGAACAAGAAGGATGGGACCTCACAGCCCGGAGCTGCCATTGGACAATTCAACCCCAAAATGTGCAAATGCACCAGAACTGATCCAAGTGCGAGACCTCGTCACCCTTTGTCCATTTGGGGACCGTTTTGGGGCCCCCTTGGGTGCAGCCCTGGCCAGGCTCTTGTCCTGCCCAAGGTGGATCCTGGAGGCCTTTGAATAAATCTCTGCTTTATTCCAGTCTCAGCTCCAGCTCAGCTTGCCCAAGGCTGGCTTGCAGCTCCTGGCAGCGTCAGGCACTGGGAGTTTCACAGCACATCCTGACTCGGAGTTCTGCACAAGTTTTTTGTACTTGTTCTAACTGGCTGTGTTGCAGCAGAGAATTGTGACCTTCCTCAGAGTCCTAAAATCTGACAGTCAAAAAAATATTGGCGCAAACCAGTGACTAAATTTTACTTGGAGACAACTTCAGACCTTAGGATTTATCAGTGCCATATTATTTTAATGACATTTTGGGTTTTTTTTTTTGACTGCAGGCATCAGTGCTTGTCGATTTTAACTAATTTTTCACCTAAAAGGCACCGAATTGTTTTTTTTTTCCAAGGAAATCATGATATATTCACTCCTGCATTCTTTCTGACTGCTTGTTTTGTAATTCAGTCCAAAAAAAGCTACGATAGTATTTTCTTTCTTTTCTTGTTCACGGGTCAGTACTTTTAGATGAAGTTAGGTTAACTAGATGAATAAGTCCATAGCTGGTTGTAGCTGCTTTTCCTCCAAATATTATAACTTTGAGAGATCTTTCTCGTAAGATACTATGTTTCTTGAGATTTCTTGAATTGGACCATAGGAGGGTTTAACAGCACCCTGGAGGGTATTAAACCACTCTGAACATCGCCAATAACCAATTCCACCTCCAAACCACCGATTCATTTCCTCTTTGGCCCCTCAGAAATCCGGGCTGTGCACACATCCTCATCCTCCCTGCTCAGCCCCCTCCCCAAAATCCCCCTCTCGTCCCTCCCAGCCAGACCTGCTTGCTGCAGCTTTCCCCCAATTAATATTTTTGATTTATGGGCACACCAAAATCGCATGAAAGCAGCCAAACTGAGGCAGGGCTTGAAAGTCTTTTTACAGCCGTGGCCCGAGCAAGAGGGATCAGTTTTACTGCAGAGACAGAGCTCAATTAAAATAGCGAAATCCACCTGTCAATAACTTCAGGAACTTTTATTCTGGGTTTAACATCCAGCCCAGGCTAAGACATCTTTATTTTAAAGCTGGCTTTTGTTAAGGAGGAGCCAGTCCTGAGAATTAGATCCAAAGGAAATGAAAAGCTCTTCCCTGGAAATTCACCCCGAGGGAGACAGGACACTTTTGTTCAGTGGGGTTTGGGCACGGCTGCGGTTAAAGCTCAGCTTAAAGCGGCTCTGGGTGATGTCCAAGCCAGGCCTGGCTCCTCCTGCGGGGTGTGGGGCAGGGGCACGGGGTGGTCAGTGTGCTGTGCCCAGGGCAGGGATCTTTTTTAGGAGCCCCTGTGCTCCTAAAGCAAGGGATCCGTGTCCTTTGAGGAAAAACCAAACAACGTCAGGAAAAATGGAGCTCAGGTCTGGAAATTCATGGATGGGAGAAGCAGGGATGTGACAATTGCTGAGGATCAGCTGGGAAATTCCAGTCCTGCAGCTCCCAAAGCCATCCCAAATCCACTCTGTGGGAGCAGCTCAGAATTCTGATTCCAGCCTCGGGCAGAGCCAGGGATCTGCTGGAGCTGCTGGCACACCAATCCCAGAGCCATGGAAAAGCTGAGGAGCTGCAGGATGAAAGATCCAAACACACACAGGTGTGAAACCTCTGTTCTCCTGCTGAAGGGCCGGGAACAGGAGATTCCCAATGGATTACTGCGAGGACTTCCCAGAAAAACAATTATTGAGGACAGAGTCCCGCAGTTTGTGTCTTTCAAGGAAGAGCAAAAGTAAAAGGGACTCTGCATTCCCAGCCCTGTTCCGCTCATTAGGCAGTGCTGGGCTTTGCTGATGGATAAAAAAAAAATTAAAATCATCTGGGACAACTTAATTTTCTCCTCAGAGCCTTCCTCTGATCCCAAATACTCCGCTCTGCAGTGTCCTCACACCTTTTGGAAGGAGCAGACACCTCCACCTGCCTTCCCTGGATATTCCAGAGGCGTCCGAACTCCCAGCCACGCTGCGCTTGCACATTCCCTTCCTTTGATCCCCAAATCCTCTCCACCTCCATGGATGAGCGGCATTCCCAGCCCCAGCCAGCCCTGGATCACTTTTCCTGGTGGGACAAGGCGGGATGAGCAGTCCCCACCTGCTGGGATGTCACATTATCCACCACAAAGCCAAATATCCCCCAAATTCCTGGGTGCTGCTCCAGGGAGAGCCGAGCGAAGGAAAGGACGTTGTTTGTTCCTCTTCCCTCTCCCTCCTGCACTGGAAATTTTAAATCGGTTTATGCGAGTCGCAGCCTAAGCCAAACATTTTAACTTGTCCATCACGCCGTGTTTGTTGACCTAAGATTGGCAGATATGAGAGACAGTTATTATGGGGGGAAAAAAAAAAAACAAAACCAAACAAACCCAGTGGAAAAAACTCTTTCCTTGGGCTTTGTTTCAGCTCCATCTTCTTGGCATCAGCTCCCAGCCTTTTTTTTTTTTTTTTTTTTTTTTTTCTTCCCCCTTTTCCTCGGTGAAATAATGCTGTAAAAATAAACCCACGCAATCACTCCATCTCCTCCGCGAGACACGTGTGTGTTTAATAATGTTTAACTTGTTTACCGCGGGGAGCTCACAACTCCTCGCTCGTTTCCCCCGCTTAAACCCGTCTCTGGAGCCGGGGGAAGTTAAGGAGGTTTGACAGCTGCACTTTTCCTGGGCTTTTAGTGGAAAACATCTTTTCTTTGGGGGAAGGGAGCAGCTACTGCTGGGGAGCTCTTTGTGGGAGATTGGTGTAAGTTCTCCTCTCCATCTGCCAGAAATTCCAGGAATAAGCAGGTCGAGGCAAGCAAGGGGAACCTGAGTTTTGCCATCCACAGGACCTGCAGGTCCTGGATGTGGAAATCAGGGAACAGAGCGAACGGCTGCACTCCAGCATCATCCTGGAATGATGTGGGAGCGGATTCCTCATCCAGGGAATCTGCTGGGAGCCCAGCACGTCTCCCTGAGCCGCTCACAAACCTCTGCAAGGGCGGGCTCAGGGCCACGCCACACGATCCAGAGTTTCCCTCTCCCTGGTTTCTCTGCCTGCCAGCAGGATGGATCCCTGTGCTCCAGCCTGGTGTTGCAGAAGAGAAAGGGAATGGAGCTCGGGGGAAGCGGTGGAACCCCCACCAGGCTGACTCTGCTCGGGGGAGGTTGTGGAAGGATCCTGAATATCCTCATTTTTTTGGGGATTGCACAGAAATGCTGGGGTGCCGCCATTCCCCACAAAACAGCTTTGCTGGCCCTCATTTTCTTTAAAAAAAAAAAAGATGGGATAGACGCCCCAAAGCAGTTTAAAACAACGCTCCCAACAGCCCTCTCCTCCCGAAAACCGAGCTTTGGCTGCTCCTTGAGGTTTATTTAAACCCAGGGCCAGCAGCAGAGCTGGTGCAGAGCAGCTCCCTTGGGGTCAGCAGGGTTTGCATCAGCTGAAGATTCCCTCCCTCCACCCCTCATTCCCAAATATTCCTGCGCCTGGCAGGCACTAAACCTCCATCAGAGCCGGATGAAAATCCTCTGGGAATTCCCAGAGGCCCCAGAAATGCCCAGAAATGTCTCTCATGCTCCGACACAGGCTAGGCATGAGTGGAAGATTCCTCTCCTGCCATTCCCTGCATTCCTTCCACGGGATTGAGCAGCAGGGAAAACCTTCCTTAAAAACCTGGAAGTCCTGGTGGAGAGAAGAGGGACGAGCAACCTCTGCCAGGTACCTGGGCAAAGAAATTCCAGCTGGGAAAAATGGGATGGTGAAAAGCACCGGTGGGACTGCGGAGGGTCAAGGTTTGGGTCCAGCAGAAAGCCCGAAGGTCAGAGGCAGAGGAGATGGGACAAAACGAAATAAAAAGAAATAAAGAAGCAGCACCAAATCTGCTTTTGCAATTCCCCCCCATTCCTGGCGTCTCTCCCTCCCCAGGAAGGGATTGTGCCGGTGCCATCCCCTCTCCCAGGGCGTCCAGCAGGGAATATCCCGGATTTGGGGGAGGATTGAACCCCACAAGAACGGGCTGAGCGTGGCAGCAGCCGGGGCTGCTCCTTGGGAGGTTTATGGGAGCTAATTAGGGCCATAAACATTTAGGGTCTGGCTGAGCCCTGGCCACTGGCTGATGCCTTTTCCCTACAAATTCCCTCGTTTTTAAGCTGGGAAGGAGAGCGCTCAGAGAAAAGCTGGGACAGCGACCCGAGGGATCCATCACCAACACACCCCGAGGGTGTATTTGTGTTTTCGGCGTGTTGGACAGAGGAAAATCGCCTTCCCAGTTTGCTCCTGCAGCACATGTGCAGCCGCGGGGAGAGACAACTCCAGGGCCATGGAATTTGGGAAGGAGCGTGAAACTCCTCCTCCCTCAAGGAATTCACCCTCAGAGGGTGAATTCCTGGATCGGTTCACCCCAGAGGCTCTGAGATGGGCTGACAAGGAATGCCATGTAAAAGCCATTTTTTATGTCACTTCAATGTGCCCGAGATTCCAACAAACTCCACGATCCAGGACCAATCCTTCCCATTATCCCACCAGCCCAGGTGTTTATGTGGATCCATAAAATCCCACCTGCTCTGGCTCCCGAAATCCAGGCGTGTCCCACACGCAAAAAACCGCCTCAATGTGGGTAATCATGGGATGCTCGAACGCACACTTGGAGCTGAAATTGGGATTTTTTTCAGGCAAAAAAAAAGACTGAAATACGGATAAAAAACATTCCCGGCCTCGCTGGGGGCTGCTCTGGGTCCTCCCTGATTCCAGCTCAAATTTCCGAGCTCAGGCTCCACTGGAAATGCGAAGGAGGGAACGGAGGTGGACACACGGCCCTGGAAGGGACAAGGACCAGCACGTTTGAGATGTAATAAAGATAAAATAATGTTGGTTTTTGGGAAAAAAAAAAAGAAAATTGAAAACTTTATGTCCAAGTGGGTGTTGTTTCCCAACGCTGCGATCACCAGAATGAAAGATTTTAAGGAATTGTGTTCAGGAGTGTTCGGGACAAAATCCACCCTGAACTAAATATTCATCCAAGGTGCTGGAATTTTGGGCCAGAGAAAGCAGAGCCCACTGAGGTCGTGTCAGACAAATGATTTCCACACAGGTGTCAGCTCAATGAGAAGTAGGTAAAAAAAATACACTTTTTTAGATATATAATTTATAAAAAACTGTAAAAAATATAAAATATTAACATATACAATACACAAAGAATAGATATTAATAATAAATGATAGTATAATAGAAATAACATACATGCTATAGTAATATAATATATTAAATATAAATAAATACAAGATAATAAATGTGTATATATAATATATAATATTTATGATATATAAAATACTTATAATAAATAATATATATATAATACAGATATAAAATATAGAAAATATATATTATATAAAATATAAAGTATAGAGAAATACAAAATACGTAATCTATAAAACCATAAAATATAAACCTATAAAACATATAAAAAATTATAATTGGTAAAATATAAAGGATATGCAATATAAAAATATAAGAGATATATAAATGTATAAAAAGAAAACATATAAAATAGATAATATTTATATATAATATATAAGTATAGAAAAATGATAAAACCTAAATAGATAAAATAAAAAATAGAATGAATCTGAATATTCAAATCCAGGTTTTGATGCAGCACCAGGAACTGCTTTTGGCTCTTTCCTAATGCTCCAGTTTGAGAAGATCAGATCAGATTTTTAAGACGCTTCTTTCAAGATGGGAGGGAGGAGGGAAAAAAGCAAATTGCAGCACGGAAAGGAGACGGAGGGATGAGAATTCCGGTGAAACCACTTTAATTCCCCATGAGCTCCACGCAGAATCCCCTTCCCTCGGAGGTGCTGGGATCGCCCTCATGGCGCTCGCTGCACCACAACATTTCCCCTGCTCACCGTGCTCTTTCTTCCACACAAATTTGCTCTGTGGACAAAGACACGGATTCTCCTGAATTCGGTTTTTTTTGGAAAAAAAAGCTGAGGCTTTCCCCAAAAAACCAAAAAAAAATTACCCCAACCATGTTCAAATGCCTGGGGGGGTGGGGGGAAACCACGGTGCAAGGATTTATTTCCAATGATTTATTTCCAATGATTTATTTCCAATGATTTCTTTTCAAATGACATCTTTTCAATGATATATTTCCAATGATTTATTTCCAATGATTTATTTCCAATGATTTCTTTTCAAATGACATCTTTTCAATGATATATTTCCAATGATTTATTTCCAGTGATTTCTTTTCAAATTATTTCTTTTCAAATGACATATTTGAATGATGATTTATTTCCAATGATTTCTTTCCAATGATTTCTTTCCAATGATTTCTTTTCAAATGATTTCTTTTCAAATGACATATTTCCAATGATATATTTCCAATGATTTCTTTCAAATGATTTCTTTTTCAAATGACATATTTTCAATGATATATTTTCAATGATTTATTTCCAATGATTTCTTTCCAATGATTTCTTTTCAAATTATTTCTTTTCAAATGACATATTTTCAATGATATATTTCCAATGATTTCTTTCCAATGATGTCTTTCCAACGATTTCTTTCCAATGATTTCTTTCCAATGATTTCTTTTCAATGATTTATTTCCAATGATTTATTTCCAATGATTTCTTTTCAAATGATTTCTTTTCAAATGACATATTTTCAATGATATATTTCCAATGATTTATTTCCAATGATTTCTTTTCAAATTACTTCTTTTCAAACGACATATTTCAATGATGATTTCTTTCCAATGATTTCTTTCCAATGATTTCTTTCCAATGATTTCTTTTCAATGATTTATTTCCAATGATTTATTTCCAATGATTTCTTTTCAAATGACATATTTTCAATGATATATTTTCAATGATATATTTCCAATGATTTATTTCCAATGATTTCTTTTCAAATGATTTCTTTTTCAAATGACATATTTTCAATGATATATTTCCAGTGATTTATTTGTGTTTTCCATCTCCAGGTGCTGGCCCGGCTGCTCTGGGGCTGTTCTCGAGGGGCGGATGAAAGGCTGGAGGGCGAGCAGGGAGAGGGGCTGGTGGCCATTCCCCCGGCCGCAGTGGCCACTCGGCCCCGGAGGTGGCCACGCCTGGGCACGGCGGCGCTGCCGTGGGATCAGGGAAGCCCTGGGTGGTCTCCGGGGCAGGGAAGGGATCTTCCCACCTGTTGGAACCCCGGGAATGGTTTATTTGAAGGCTTAGGTTTTACCCCTCAAAAAGTAAAAAAAAATATATAAAAAAATCTGCGGTTTGGAAGAAGGAGCAGCCAACTCTTCCTGCAATCCCAGTGTTTTGGGAGAGAAGAGGGAAAACCCAAAAATGGGAAAGGGGACGTTGGAACACCGGGCACTGGGAATTCCAGATTTCTGTGCTGACCCCCAGGCAAACACTGCATTTGTGGAGAAGGCTTCCAAACCGGAGTGACAGCGCCGGGGTTGTGGGTGTGGAGTTAAACAGGAGTGTGTGACAGCACAGGGGGCAAAACTCAGAGCTGCAGGGTTCAGAATGCAGTGACACAGAGATAAAGCACCACGGAGGGGTCAGGGCGGGGGCCAGTCCTTCTTTTTCACCTTCTCCCTCCTGGGCCCGGGTGGGATTTTGGAACTGGGGAGAAAAATCCGCACTGCGGGCCGGGGGTGGTTGGATATTGGGGTAACAGTAAAAATAATTCAGGTGTCATCTCTTAATTGGACAGTTTGTGCTTAAAAGGTCTTGTAGAGAGACAGAGACAGAGCCATTTTCCACTTTTTAGCAGAACTCACAACTTTTGAGATTGTGATGGAGATAAGAATTAATAAACATCCAAGTCCGAACACGAGCTGCATCTCTCGAGCTTTTAATCCCAGCTCTGACAGAAGAGAAGACAAAAATGTGACACCCACCCACGCCACGGCACCTCGGACACGGCTTCACTTCCCGGGGCTGCTCCCGGGGGACAGTCGGGGCTGGTGGCACATTGGGACACTGCCAGGGGCTGCTGAGGGCACAGCCTGGCAGGGCACAGCCCCAGGGTCACCCATAACGGCCCTCGAGGGGGTCACTGCCACCCCAAATCCCTCCAGGGCACTCAGGGTCACCCAGAGCTGTCCCCAAAGGTGACAGTGCCACCCCAAATCCCCCCAGGGCATCCAGGGTCACCCAGAGCAGCCCCAAATGTGACAGTGCCACTGCAAATCCCCCCAGGGCACCCAGGGTGACCCAGAGCTGTCCCCAAAGGTGACAGTGCCACCTCAAATCCCCCCAGGGCATCAGGGTCACCCATAACGGCCCCCAAAGGTGACACTGCCACCCCAAATCCCCCCAGGGCACCCAGGGTGACCCAGAGCTGTCCCCAAAGGTGACAGTGCCACCCCAAATCCCCCCAGGGCACCCAGGGTCACCCAGAGCTGTCCCCAAACGTGACACTGCCACCCCAGATCCCCCCCGGGCTCTGCAGCCTCATCTGCAGCAGCCCCAAAACTCCCCCAGACACCAACCCCGGAGCGAGGATTTCTGGAATTCCACCGGGACTGACGCTCACCTTTGTCTCCCCCAGTTCCTTCCCAAATCTCGCTTTCCCCAGCTCAAATTCCCATCTCCATTCCCGGGGAATTCTTTTTTATTTATTTTTTTTTTGTACCCAATCCTGCCCTCTCACGAGACCTGCCAGGAAAGGAAAAAAAAAAAAATTAAGAATAATCCCGATTTCTTTTGGCCGTGGAGTTTTGGGAATTGTGTTTCCATTGTTGCTGAGGTTCGTTTGCGGGAGTGAAAGGATCCATTCATCACCGCGGGCCCTCGGACACAAACCTCTTATAGTATTTTATCCCTGGATAAAATAAAATATCCCAGAAATTGCTGCATTTGCTGCTGTCCTCGCTCCTCATCTCATGGATCCAGCACAGCAGATCCCTGGATAAAATATCCCTGGATATGTTATCCCAGGATAAAATTTTATAGTATTTCTTAAATATAAAAATATAACATGGTAGAAATATAAATACAAATACAAATATAAATATAAACATAAATATGAAACTATATAACTATAACTATATCTATAACGATAACGATAACTATAACTATAACTATAACTATAACTAACTGTAACTATAACTATATAACTATAACTATAACTATATATAAATATATAAATATATTTTTTAATATTTTATCCACGGACAAAATAAAATATCCCTGGAATCGCTGCATTTGCTGCTGTCCTCTCTCAGCTCCGATCTGCTTCTCATCACTTGTCAGTCCCATAAAATCCCGTTTTTTTTCAGAGCCAATGGCACTAAAAAATGTTGGAGCAAATCGATGTCAATGTTTTCCCCCCTTAAAACCAGAATTTCATTGGATTATTATTATTATTGTTATTTATTTCATCCTCCCTAATGCAGGTGGGAAAGGCCTCAGGTTTTTGGGTTTTTTTTAGCTTGCTCAAATTTAGGAGGCAAACCTATTAGTAAAAAAAGTTTTGAGTGAAATTAGTAAAATTTAATCAGCGCATGGTCAGTGGGGAGAGTCAGGCTGAGCCAAAGGGCTGAAATCAGCCAAAAATTAAATATTATTACAGGTAAGGGAAGAGGGAAAAAGGAATTCACATGGATTGGGGTTTATCAACAGAATTTTCAACAGTGAAAAATCACAACTGCCCAGCGTCGGGGTATTTTGATGACAGGAGGAAATAATTCCAATATAATGAAATTTAAAAAAAAAAAAAAAAATCAGGGAAGAGTCTCAGAAAAATCATCTGATAAATGAGCAAAGAAGGCGTGGAGAGCAACAGAAGCTGATGGTTTCATGGGAATGAGGAGCTGCGACCATGAACCCTGATTAAAATCTTCATTTGCTTTGCAGGATTAAAGTATTGGGTGACGGAAACTGGGATCTCCAATAAAAGATAACAACAAGAGCTGCAAAAATGAGATTTTTCTCTTTTTTTACTCCCGGCTGAGTCCCTTCCACTTCAAGTCCAACCAAGGCAATAAGACCCCGTCACGTTTCTTTTCCCTGGCCCAACAGCAACGTGGAAATGGAGAGAAATTCCACCAGCAATGGCTATCTCTCTCCTAAACTGCTGCCTCGGAACAGGAATGTTCCCCCGGGGTTGGGCTCCCACATCCCTTTGGGTCATTCCTGGGGATTCCTTTGCTGAGTTCTCTGCGATGTGCGGATGTGGAAAAATAAAAATAAAAATAAAAATGGAAAAAAAATCATAATCAAAATCAAAATCAAAATAAAAATTAAAATTAAAATTAAAATTAAAATTGAAAAAAAATAAAAATAAAAATAAAAATAAAAATAAAAATAAAAATAAAAAATAAAAATAAAAATAAAATAAAAATAAAAATAAATAAAAATAAAAATAAAAATAAAAATAAAAAATAAAAATAAAAATAAAAATAAAAATAAAAATAAAAATAAAAATAAAAGTAAAAATAAAGGTTCAGGGAGTGAAAAATCCCCCACCTAAAGTTCTGCGTGCTGTCAAAGCCCTGGTGGAGGTGCTTCCATCTCCAAAATCATTCCTGAAGTTATTCTCGGGAGCCGACGCCCTCAGAGAGACGTCGCCTGCTGGGGTGGGGCGGAGGGGAAAAAAAAAAGAACAAAAAGCTCTGGGAATTGGAATGAAATCGCTTTTCAAGCCAAGATGAGAAGGCAAGCCCGTGGTGGGATCAAACGGGGATGAGGCTGGACGTTTAATTAAGGAGGAACAAATTGATCATTAGGAAAGGGAAGGGGGGGGTGGGTGTATTTAATTATTTCCTTTCATCCTCCTGGGCTGTGCTGCCCTAAAAAGAGCAGAGCAGCCGCATCCCGAGCCCCGGGCTGCAGCCCCTCCGTGGAGTGTCCAGGGAGCTGGGATGGAATTCCTGCACCCCTGGGGATGCCCAAGGCCGGGCTGGAGCAGCCTGGGACAGTGGAGGGTGTCCCCGGATGGGATTTGGGTCCCTTCCCTTCAAAAAGAGGGAATTAGCTTCCCTGCTCTTGAGGAGGTGTTACCCTGGTTTTTCTGGTTTTTCTGAGCCTTTTTGATTTTCTTAAATGGAGTCAGACCTTTTTAGTTATTGTACAATATTAAGAGCAGTTTTCTACCTTTTTCCCACAGATGTAACATAAACAAATCCTTTGTTTTTCATTCTCTGTCCTTTGTTTGCGTATTTCTAACCCGAAAACAATTGTAACTGACAATTGGTCTGGCCACTGAGGCTGAGGGGTGGAAACCCCAAAAAGCCAATCTTCTGCTAGACCCACAAATGTATAAAAAGTAAGAAATAAACAAAGGGGTCTCTTCTCTCCGCTCTCTCAGCTGGGAGCTGGATCGGAAGGACCTCTGCGAAAATCTCTTGTCTGCGTGTGACTGCTCTGTGTGTCTCGGTGACAAGGAGGTTTGTCCCATTCCATACCGGTGGCAGCAGGAGAGGTTTTCGAGGAATTCCAGCCCAGGGTGAGCAGGAGCTGCAGAGGGAAGGACGGGATTTAATCCAGATTTAATCCCAATTTAATCCAGCCCAGGATGAGCAGGAGCTGCACAGGGAAGAACGGGATTTAATCCAGATTTAATTCCAATTTAATCCAGCCCAGGATGAGCAGGAGCTGCAGAGGGAAGAACGGGATTTAATTCCGATTTAATCCAGCCCAGGATGAGCAGGAGCTGCACAGGGAAGGACAGGATTTAATCCAGATTTAATTCCAATTTAATCCAGCCCAGGATGAGCAGGAGCTGCACGGGGAAGGACAAGATTCAATCCCGAGTTAATCCCGATTTTATCCAGCCCACAGCTCTTAGGAAAGCCTGGTTTAGCAGCCTCTTCCCGATCCTGGTTTAACGAGGAGCTAATCCCGAGAAAGGCGGCAGGACAGACCGAGCTCTGTGTGAGCCACGAGAGGATGTGAGGGATCAGGGAGGAGAATTCCCGGAGGATATTCCATTCCTGCATCCCGGGTTCTGTTCAGCTCTCCATCCTCAGGAGCAGGATTCCCAAGGAAAATGGGGATTTGTGGGAAGGATCAAACACAGGAAAAGACGCAGGGCTTCCCTCGTGGGGCTCCTCCTGGTCCCCAGGGGTGGAATTAAAAGGGAATTTGTAGGGAAAATCCCATTCCATTCCCCACAGCCATAAAATCCTAAAATCTCGGTGATTTTTAACCATTTTCCCCAGCTACTAAATGCCACTAGAGTCGGAAAAATATGGAATATAGCAATGGATTTCCTGTGTGAAAATCACTGTAATTCATTTATTAGAACCTTTGTCAGAAATAACAGAAATAAATTTGGATTCTCTTCATTCGGTGCCACCTCATCATGGCCAAAATCCACAAAGCTCGGATGCAAACTGCCCAAAATACAGATAATAATGTGAATTATATAGAAAATAGCACGAATTAAATAGTCACAAAGGCACAAATCATTTCTCTTATCTACAGCAGCTCCTGATGAAATGCAAACAACTCCCCCTGACACTCACAGATTCAATCACCCAAATACTGATAAAAAATTCACTATTTAATAAATGAAATATTCCAGTCGCCCCAAAAGCTGTCCCCAAAAATCCTGCCGAGGAACATGAGAGATGATGGCTCATTTTTAAAAAATTATCCCTTTTCAGCTCCAGAAATAATCTTTAAAAATAGCTTTAAATATATATAAATATTGGGTCACACGTTTGTTAAAAGAGTTTCGAGCGGCAGCCCCCTCAGACGAAGCTGAAATCGTTGGAATTTCCAAGAAATCTCCTTTCCAAGGGGGTTCCTGTGTGCTGCCAACTGCCAGGGAATTTAGGAACAGCTTGTAAATTTAAATGCTTTCCAGAGAGCTGTTGGGATGTGTGTAAAATACTCACTTTGCTCCTAAAACATGGCAAGACTTTTCTTTTTTTAAAAATTTCTTCTGCTTGAAAAAAAGAAGTTAAGGAATATATAATATCCTTGAGGTGGTGATGCCTCAGGTTCTAAGAAGAAGAAACTGAAGAGGCAAAATATCAATTTTCCCTCATTCTCAGTGGCTCAGGAGACACCAAAACCTTGATTTGAGGTGTTAATATAGAATATTATTATAGATTTGACATAATTTTATAATGTTCTAGATAATATAATATAATATAATATAATATAATATAATATAATATAATGTAATATGATATGATATAATATAGTATAGTATAGTATAATATAATATAATATAATATAATATAATATAATATAATATAATATAATATAATATAATATAATATAATATATAGAACATATATAATACATAAATATTGATATGTTAATGGCTTTGCTCTCCTGGATACCTGGAGCAGTTTAAAGGGTCCCTCCTAGGATTTGTGTGGGAATAAATTCCTATGGAAAACCCATTTTTCTGGAGGTGCCAATCAGAGGAACAACTTAAAATCGTGGAGAGGGGTAGGAAAAAAAGCGTCTGTGGTTTGCAGGGTCGGCGTCCTTGCCATGCCCTTTTATTAATTCTAATTGTAGGAATTCCACAAATGGATGTCAAATATATTTTGGGTGTTTTGGTAAAAACCGGCTGTGATGGAAAAAGGAAGAGCTGCACCCCAGCAGATTGTTTCTTCTTGTTTGGTTTTGTATTTTCACTGTTCTCGTGTTTTTAGGGTGAGCAAGGGAGGCAGAAAGGGAAAAAAACCCCAGAAACAAACAAATCAACCCAAATTAAAAACAAAAAAAAGAAAATAAAAAATAAAAATAAAGAAGACCAAAAAGAAAAATAATGAAAATCAAAAATTTTTTTTAAAAAAATAAGGAAAAAATAAAGAAAAAAAAAAAGAAAATCAAAATTAAAATCCCTCCTGGCCTGCGTTCATTATGTGTCCCTCAGTTGGTAAGGAACGCAAACATTCCCAGAATTTAGGAATTCAAATGAAGGAACTGGCCTGGAAGAAGGAGTTAAATGGGAGCAGAAGAATAATTCCAGGGGCTGGGAGATGAATCCATGATCCCTGCACAGCTCCCAGGGACCCACATCCCACTGGTGCTCTGCTCCACAAGGTTTTCCTGACCAAAAATGATGGTTTGGGACCCTCCAGGATCTCGGTGCAGCTCTTATTAAATGGTTTTAAACTGAAAAAGGGCGGGATAGGGTGGGATTGGGTGGGATAGGATGGGATAGGGTGGGATTTTGGGCAGGAATTGTTCCCTGGGAGGGTGGGGAGGCCCTGGCACAGGGTGCCCAGAGAGTTTGTGGAATTCCCATCCCTGGAAGTGTCCGAGGCCAGCTCGGAGCACCTGGGATGGTGGGAACTGTCCTGGGGTGGGATGGGATGAGCTTGAAGCTTTGAGCTTTCCAGCCCAAAGCATTCCAGGATTCCGGAGGTCAAACTTTCCTCAGGTTCTCCTGGGTTTGCTGCAGAGCTGGGAGTTAAAAGGGTTGGAAAAGCATCCAACGGTGCCATTCCTGCATTTCTCAAAGGCAAGGATTGATCCGTCTCCACGTGGGAAGAGCCCTTGGCCTTTCCCTGGATTTACACTCCAAGCCTGCACTGGAGATTCCCCAAGAACTGGCCTTTCCCAGCTGTCCGAGCTTTAACTCCAGGGAAAACCCTTTCCCCCCTCAGCCCACGCTTCCTTGCAGAGGGAATTCCGCAGCCTGATAGAAATTTCGGGAGCCAAACTCATCCCTTTCCCTCCAACCCCACCTGCAAACGGAACTATCAGCCCCATCCACGGCCCTGATCCCGAACGAACCGATCAAACCTCGCCAAGAACAAACCAACCGCGCCCCCAGCGCTGGAAAATCTGAGCCAAAGGCTCCTCCAAGGCACCAAATTGCCTCATTTTTCCTGAAACAACCTGGGGTTAGACACCGGAATACTCCCGGAAAGCCAGCGCCGCGTGCTTGTTTTAAATTAACTCGCACGAGTCCAGACAAAAATGGTATTAAAAATATCTTAATGGGCTATTCTGTAGCCGTGCACTTAAGGGGTTATTGCTCTTGACTGGCCCATAAATTATATTTTTATTTGCCAATAAAACAATGAGAATAATTTGGATTATTCTCCTTTCAGAAGGGATTATTCCTTCCCTCATAATCGTTGAGAGGCGGTGAAACGCGCTCCAGAACACCGAGCGATTCATGGATCCACAGAGAAAGAGTGGAAAAATCCCCTAAGCGAGCTAGGAAACGAGAGCGAGCCGAATTCTGAAATCCATTAAATGACGGATCTGCAGCGGTGGGCGGCCTGGGAGAGACCCAAAAAATGAGCATTTTCTGTTCTCCACAGGTGGGATTTGCCGCGTGGAACGGGAGAGTCTGGGCTTTGTGGGAGCTTGAGGAATATTTTCCCCGAACTCTTGGAAAGTTTGGAATAATAAATGACGCCTCTCGGTGAGGTCACTTGGAGCAATCTGTCACCCATCCGCTTTTGCAGGAGACAGAGAGTGGCCTAAAACTGGAAAAAAAATCAATCAGGATGGCTCAGAGCGGGACCACAGGACCAATCCATGGATAAAGGGAGGCTCCCAGGAAATCTCCTCTAAAAATCCATGTTTTCCCCAAAGTAGGAATTAAAGACAAGACCCCTGAGCCCCACGAGAGCGTCACTCCCCTCTGCAATGAGCAAGGACAGAATTATCAGTCACCAGCCCAGGCTGGATTTAACAAAGCTGGATTTTTCCAGACCAGGCCCAGATGGAGACGTGAACCTTTGGAAATATGAGAACAATGGAAAAAAATAACCCCCATAAATATAAATAAAATTAAAATATCTCATCCAAGCAACCCCTTTTCTTCCTTAATTTCTGTTTCTTCCCGCACATTTTTAGCAGGAATGACAATTCCATCAGTGGCTCGGGACGGAGCCGCTTGTCCCAAAAATCCTTGTCGATATTTTGTGGGCCAGGAGCCAGCAAAGAGTGGCCACCTCCCACCTGTGGAATCTGCCCCACCTGTCCCAGGGCTGGCTTCTCCAAGGAATCTTGCCATCCCCGGCTTCTCACTGCCCTCTGCCCGTGGTGGCACTGGAGAGGAGCCCGGGCCGGATTTCATCTGGCACCGAGCGGGAGCTGCCCCCGAGGTGGGCTCCTTTTCCAGAGGTGGGAGAATTTCATGGCGGATCAGGACTCCGCTGCCCAAGAAAAGCGGGAATCTTCCACGGGGAGCTGGTTCCATTGAACGGCTCCAGGAGCTGGCAGCCCACCGAGCCCTTTCCTTGCATGCCTGTCAATCCTGCTGGCAGCTCTCCGTGGATTTGGGAGCCCCCGGCTGGCTTTGGACTCGGTGCCAAAGCGGGAACAACGGCCCGAGGGAACAAAGCTGGAGCTATCGCACGACCTGGGAGGGATTGAGGCTCCGTGTCAATATTCCCGAGGAGCAATTGTGGGAAGGTCAGGATTTACATCACAGAGATTGCCCACGGCGCGGTGAAAGCCCCTTCCCCGTGGGCATCCTCTCCCTGGATTAGTGTTCCATTGTCCCGCTGCTCCCGGGGGAGCCTGGTTTACATTTCAGTGCTGGCTGGCGAACAATTCCCGATTCTTCCCTGGGAGAGCCAGGAGAGCATTGCGAGCCGGGCAGGAACAAAGGCCGGCATTTCACAGCCTCGCTGGTGGGATCCTCGCTGCCCTCGGGAATGCTCCTGGCCGCGCTGCTTCTGCCGAGCCCTTCCAAGTTCACCTGGACGCTCAGCTTCCTTGTGCACACCGAGCAAACGGGGCCGCTCCTTCTCCCCTTTCCCATCCCACCGCCACATTCCCGAGCCTCCAGCAAAGCTCATCTCCTTCTCCATTCTAGAAATCACATCTTCTATCCCATTCCAGAAATCACAACCCCTTCTCTATTCCAGAAATCACATCTTCTATCCCACTCCAGAAATCACATCTTTTACCCCACTCCAGAAATCACATCTCCTTTCCCATTTCCCATTCCAGAAATCAATCTCCTTCCCCACTCCAGAAATCACATCTCCTTCTCTATTCCAGAAATCACATCTTCTATCCCACTCCAGAAATCACATCTCCTTTCCCATTTCCCATTCCAGAAATCCCATTTCCTTTCCCATTTCCCATTCCAGAAATCCCATTTCATTTTCCATTTCCCACTCCAGAAATCCATCTCCTTTCCCATCCCACCACCACATTCCCGAGCCTGTGGAGCAGCAGATACAGCAGGCAGCTGCAGGATCCCACCTCCCGCTTCCTGACCTTTGTTTTGGGGAACAAATCCCCTGTTTTTTTCCCAGCAGGAGAGTTTGAAGACTTTACCCCGCAGAGCTGGTGCCACGCTCAGCTTGCAGCAGCCACGCTCTCCTGCTTGCTGCCTTTGCTTCCATACAAAACCTTTCCATGCAGGAGATTCCCTTGGTTTTGAGATCTTTGAGGAGTTTTATTTGGTGGAAAACCTCTGGAAAGGGATTGGATAACGCCAGAGAAAAACTCAGGTCAGGAGGTTGATGCTGGGGGCCTTCTCCATCACCTTTTCCCCACTCCCACCATCCCTTTTCCTTCCCCTCTTGCAGGATTCTTCTCTCAGGGGTTATTTCCAGCCCCATCCGCGTTGCCAGCCTGGAGAACACATCCTGGGAGCGGATCCTGGTGTGCTCTGAGGTGGCTTTTCCAGGAGCTGGGGACAGCAGCCGTGTTTGGCTCAGCCTGGAGGGATTCCTGGCCGTGCTCCCGGCAGGGACAGAGGGGACAGTCACAGACACCCAAACAGAGGCAGGGCCGTGTTTGTCACCTTCCTTGGGGGCTCCTGGGGACAGGGATGACCTCTGTGTTTGCTGTCTCCATTCCCAGCCTGGCTGGGCACGGACAGAACTCCCACGAACAAATCCGTGGGCAGGCAAAGAAATAAAAGCAGCCGGAAACTGAAATATTTGGGCAGTTGTTGACTCTCCTCGCTCTGCTGCTCTGGGAATCCTGCAATTTGCCACCTTCGGTCCCAAAATCCGCCTGGATTTCAAGGCTGCTGTGCTGTCAGACGGGACCACTGAGGGATTAATCGGTGACACCACCAAAATCCTGGGAGCAGAATGCCCCAAACCCAGAAAAAATGAGGTTTAACGTGGGCTCCGAGGCAGAGTGGGATTGCCAGGGAAGCAGGGAAGTGGCGGAGCTGGAAGGGGGATCCCAGGGAGCTCTGCAATTCCTGAAATCGCAGCCGCCGTGGGCTCATTCCGGGAGCCGCCTGCGGTTGGATGAAGTTTTGATCGTTTGGAGGAGAAGCAGGGGAAAAAAAAAAAAAAAAAAAGGAAAGAAAAAGGAGGGAGGTGGGGAGGGGGAAAAAAAAAAAAATCAAATTGTTCTCAGAAATCACGGTTAATGTCGAAATCTGGTTGATATTAAATCGTAATCTGCAGTTTTCAGGCCTGCTATTCCTCGAGGAAAACGTTTCCTGTTGGAATATGAAGGGTTCCCTTCTTGCGTCACTTCCTATGTCAGCCCCAACGAGCCTTCAACATGCATTAGTGCATCGACAATGCTAATTTCCAAAGGGTTGCCTGGGAAAAAAAAAATAAAAAAATCACCTGGGCAATATTCCAATCATATGGATCAATTTAGCCTCGGAGCAGCGGGGATTTTTGACGCTGGATCCAGAGCTTTTCTCCGCTGCAGCTCGGTTGGAGGAATAGTTTCTGGCCATCGCTCCCAGCACCAAAGTGGATTTATTTGCTGCTAAACTGACCCTGCAGGCAAAATTTCCCTTAATCCCACACCAATGGATCACCCTGCGTGGAATGGGACAAAAATGATCCGCCCAAGTGTAATAATTTATAATAATAATAATAGCCCATGAAATTTCGGGATGCTTTTAAATATAATAAAAATATTTAGCACCAAAAAAAAGCCCAACCAGTTCTGGACAAACAACTCAAAGCCTCCCAGGTTCTGAGGAAGGAATTTTTGCAGGAATTTCTGCTTCCTCAAAAATATTGATGGAAAGGGCTTTGCAGAGCTGACAACAACTAAGGACCAGCAGAATTTTAACTCCCTTGGACTTTAAGATCGTTGGTGGTTTAATATTTAATTTATCACAGATTGATCCATCAGTTTGTGGTAGAAATCTTCACAGGGTTATAAAATCAATATTTAATATATAGCGGATTGATCCATTGGTTTGTGGTAGGAATGTTCATGGGGTTATAAAATCAATAATTCATTTATCGCGGATTGATCCATTAGTTTGTGGTAGGAATGTTCATGGGGTTATAAAATCAATAATTCATTTATCACAGATTGATCCATTGGTTTGTGGTAGGAATGTTCATAGAATTATAAAATCAATATTTAATTTATCATGGATTGATCCATCAATTTGTGGTAGAAATGTTCACAGGGTTATAAAATCAATATTTAATTTATCATGGATTGATCCATCAATTTGTGGTAGAAATGTTCATGGGGTTATAAAATCAATATTTAATTTATCATGGATTGATCCATCAATTTGTGGTAGAAATGTTCACGGGGTTATAAAATCAATATTTAATTTATCATGGATTGATCCATCGGTTTGTGGTAGGAATGTTCACAGGGTTATAAAATCAATATTTAATTTATCTTGGATTGATCCATCAGTTTTTGATAGGAATGTTCACAGAATTATAAAATCATTATATTATTTATCAGGGATTGATCCATCAATTTGTGGTAGGAATGTTCACAGGGTTATAAAATCAATAATTTATTTATCACGCGTTAATCCATCAGTTTTTGATAGGAATGTTCACAGAATTATAAAATCAATAATTTATTTATCACAGATTGATCCATCAATTTGTGGCAAAAATGTTCACAGGGTTATAAAATCAATAATTTATTACGAATTGATCCACCAGTTTTTGATAGGAATGTTCACAGGATTATAAAAATCATTATTTTCATTGCTCAGATGTTCCCCTGGTGTTGGGTTTTTTCAGGATTAACTGGTCCAGGGTATTTTCTGTCTAACACTGGTTAAAAGTGTTCATGGGAGAGAGAATTCTTTGTGGAAAGGAGAGAAATGGTTGAAAATTTCGATTTGGCATTTCTTTAAGTGCTCTTCTCTTTAGAAAAGAGAGAAATGCCTGGAAATTTCGGTTTGGCATTTGTTTAAAAGGCCAAAATAAGTCGGAAGAAAAAAGCTGGGTTTTTTTTTTTTTTAATGGAACTATAGTAAAAAGTGAAACATGAAAGTGTTCCTAGAGCAATCAAAATCAAACTTTTAATTTAACAGCATCAAAATGGAAAATTCTCATTTTACCTGCTGCTGCTGAAATCCTGGGAGGTGAAAGCACTGCTTTTCCCGGAATTCCAGTGCTCTGCTCCCAGGCACCTCCTGACAGCACAGAAATCCCTCTTTGGTGGATGAGGAGGTTCCAAAGGCCCCTCGGGGTGACCCAAATGATTTTTTAATCTCCCCATTTGTTCTCCCCAGACGGGCTCGGTGCAGCTGCTGTGATGGCAGGAGATGATGATTCCTTTTGAGAGGTAATTCTGCGCTCTCCCAACCCTTCCAGACCTTCAAATATCATTTAATAGCGCAATTGTCCCTTTGAATGGACCTTTGTACCGCTTGATGCAAAACCATTTCATCTCCACGCTGAAATATTGCCGTTCTTGATCCTGAATTCTGATTTTTATCATTGCTACATCCAGTGTTAATTAGTTAATTTAATATATAACAAACCATTTCATCTCCACGCTGAAATACTGCCGTTCTTGATCCTGAATTCTGATTTTTATCATTGCTACATCCAGTGTTAATTAGTTAATTTAATATATAACAAACCATTTCATCTCCACACTGAAATATTGCCGTTCTTCATCCTAAATTCTATCATTGCTACATCCAGTGTAAATTAGCTAATTTAATTTGTAATAAACCATTCTATGTCCACCCTTAATATTGCTGTTTGATCCTAAATTCTGATTTCTATCATTGCTACATCCAGTGTTAATTAGCTAATTTATAATAAACCATTTTATTTTCACACTTAATATTGCTGTTTGATCCTAAATTCTGATTTCTATCATTGCTACATCCAGTGTTAATTAACTAATTTAACATATGATCTTAGTGAAATAAGGGTTGAAATGAATGAGAGCAAAATGCAACACGCACTGGGAATTTATAGTTAAATTTAATTTTTTCCTCAGCCAAGAACGCAGCGAGTGTGTTCCTGACATATTCAGAAGTGTCTGGAGCATGTGTTACGTATTAGAAAATTGATCAATTTTCATACAGTTCAACATTCGTGGCACCACACATTAAATTTGGATCTGTCACCCTGACAAATAATTCAACTGCAATGAAAATTGAGCGGTGTTGTCATGCTGGGAATATGCTGCACTTTACATATATTATCCTTTTTTTTTTTTTTTTTTAAATTTGCCTGGAGAGGGGAGGAATTGGTCTCAAAAATCTGCACAGAATCTTTTCCCCTCTGCTAATATTGCAGGGAAAAATAAAATAAAATAAAATAAATCCTGGTTTCTTCAGAGGAAATAAGGAAAGAGATAAAACAGAAAAAAAAAAAATCTCTTTTCTTTAAGTTTTGCCCCTTGATGTAATTCATTAAAACCTTTTGGTTGGCCACTCAGCTGATGAAAGAAACGCAGTTTTGTTTCAAGCAGGGTGAGAAAGAAAAGCTCTTTTCCTGTCATTAATACCAGGCGAACTCAGAAAATTAATTCGGAGAAATTGGGCGGTTTTCCATTGGTGCTGGGAGCAGGACCTGCCCTTTTCCATCTCGAATTAATGTCAAATCCGCAGTGATCTGAGGAACTCAGAGCTGGGCTTGGAGCGCTCAGAGCGGGATTTATCCCGTGGGATTCAGGGCCAGAGCAAAGATCCCGCACAGCGGGGTCAGACCCAGCCTTTTCCCCCCTCACAAATAGTCCAGGCTTAGCTGAGCCCGGGGTTAACCTGGCACTGGTGCGGATTTGGGAACTTCCAGGGAATTCTGCGGAGATTCAGCTCCTGCCCCTTGTGCAGGGATTTATCCTGGGTTAAAAATGAGCAGATTTCATCCTCCCCAGAACTGGGCCTGAGCGAGTGGGGTCAGACCCAGCCTTTTCCTCCCACCAGTAGTCCAGGCTTAGCTGAGACTGGAGTTAATCTGGCACCAGTGACTAAACCAGTGTGGATTTGGGGTCTTCTGTGGAATTCTGCGGAGGTTTGGCTCCCGCCCCTGGCGCATCCAGGGTTAAAAATGAGCAGATTTCATCCTCCCCTCCACCCTTCTGTCTGTCCACGGGACTCAGCAGAGCAAATCCTGCTGCCTGAGGAGCTTGGGCAGCCAGGCAGCATCCTCCCTTCGTTCCCAAAATCCATCCCCAACATCCATCCCTAAAATCCATTCCCAAAATCAATCCCGAATGTCCATCCCCAAAACCCATCCCCAAAATCTATCCCTGTGCAGCCAGGCAGAATCCCTCCTCTATCCCCAAAATCCATCCCCAAAATCCATCCCTTGTGCAGCCAGGCAGGATGCCCCTTCCACCCCCAAAATCAATCCCCAAAGTCTATCCCTAAAATCCATCCCCAAAACCCATCCCCAAAATCCATGGCTTGTGCAGCCAGGCAGAATCCCCCCTCTGTCCTCAAAATCCATGGCTTGTGCAGCGAGGCAGGAACCCCTCTCATCCCCAAAATCCATCCCCAAAATCCATCTCCAAAATCCATCTCCAAAATCCATCCGTTGTGCAGTCAAGCAGGATCCCCCCCTTATCCCCAAAATTCATCCTCAAAATCCATCCCCAAAATCCATCCCCAAATCCATTCATTGTGCAGTGAGGCAGGATCCCCCCCTCATTCCCAAAATCCATCCTTAAAATCCATCCCCAAAATCCATCCCCCAAATCCATGGCTTTTGCAGCCAGATAGGATACTCCCCTCATCCCCAAAATCCATCCCTTGTGCAGCCAGGCAGGACCCCCTCCTTCCCCAAAATTAATCCCCAAATCCATCCCCAAAATCCATCCCCAAAATCCATGGCTTGTGCAGCCAGACAGAATCCCCCCTCTATCCTCAAAATCCATGGGTTGTGCAGCGAGGCAGGAACCCCTCTCATCCCCAAAATCCATCCCCAAAATCCATCTCCAAAATCCATCTCCAAAATCCATCCCTTGTGCAGCCAGGCAGGATCCCACAAAATCCATCCCCAAAATCCATCCCCCAAATACATGGCTTGTGCAGCCAGGCAGAATCCCACAAAATCCATCCCTTGTGCAGCCAGGCAGGATCCCACAAAATCCATCCCTTGTGCAGCCAGGCAGAATCCCCCCTCTATCCCCAAAATCCATCCCCAGAATCCGTCCCTTGTGCAGCCAGGCAGTTTCCCCCCCCTCCTCCATCCCCAAAATCCAGCGGCGACACGAGCGGCTCATTTTTCACCGCCTTTCCAGCCTCCTCTCGGCTCCGGCTCCACGCAGGAGCCAGCCGGGCAGACTCACCGATATTTTCATAATTAACTGACCCAGAATGTTCATAATTTGTAAACACAGTAAAAGAGCCGGGAGACAGAGGGGCAGCGTGTGTGTGACGGGCAGGGGGAGGGCGGGGGACGTTTCCTCAGGCAATTCACGTTGGATTCAGGAAATCTGGGAAGGTGCCCGCTGCCGTTAAGTGATCGGGCTCACGGCTCAAAGCGATTTTTCTTGAAGTGTCACCGCTGCACACAACCGCCATGTGTTCTTTCTTGGCTCCGCTTCCCCCGCTGATGCTCCAAGGCTGCTCCAGACTGCCCGCTTCGCATCCATTCGCTCCGGCAGGGAACAGCACAAAACTGGGGTTTGATGCCTGCGCTGCTCCTCCTCCTCCTCCTCCTCCTCTCGCTTCCACCAGAAGGGGCCCTCCCGGTTTTTTGGGATTTGGACAGAACTGCTGGGAGCTAATGGACAGCGAGGGCTAGGATGTGTGTCTCTGTGCAGGAGACAGAGGCTGGGAGAGGAAAAGGAATAATAAAAAAAAGTCAGGAGCGATCCAAAGTGTGTTTGCCAGACTCGGCTGATGTGCCAGCTCCAGAGCCCAGCCCTGACTCTGCTCCTGTGCTCGGGCTCCTGATTCTTCATTTCCCAGGACAGGACCCACACTGAGATCCCTGGAACTGGGAGAGGGGAGCCCTGGAATTACACCCCAGGGCTGGGAGCAGTGAGAGCAGGAGCAGGGTGGAACTCAGTCCCAGCGTGCTGAAAGGGGACAATAATTTGGTGCTGTCACACAGGGATGATTTAATCCTCGCCATCAGCTGGGTTGTAGCTGGGGAAGCCACCCAAGCACTGCCCACCTCATCTGTGGCTCACTTTGGGGGATTTGATGTCATCCTGACCCGAGGCTGCGCGGGGGCAAAAATTAAACCCAGCTCTGTTTGCAGAGCCGAGCTCAATTTCAACCGCCGGCAAAGAAACCCAAAACACCCAAATAAATCCCTGAAAGAATTTAAAATCTAGCGATTCTGAGAATCCCTGCGATTGACAGGATTTCTGTGGGGCACAGGGCGCTGATTCAATCCTGGAACAGGCGGCTGGAATGGCCGGATCCACAGCCGCCCTGCCCGTGGTGCAGTTTCCAGAGCATCCATCACCCTCCTCTTCCTCACCTCGGGCTCCTCCTGTGGCAGCACAGCTGGGCACGGGCCCGTGGCACAGCAGTCTCCAGCTTGTCCCCATTCTGGATTTCTGATCAAAACAAAAGCATTTTCTTTCCATTTTCCCTACGTGCGCCGATGTAAAATTGCACTTAAGAATACATCTACTGACAGATGGATATCTTGTCGTTCTCAGGAGATGGGTATTTGGTAAATTATTTGTTATAATTGCAAGGATGCAGTTATAATTGCAGGGATGCTGGACACCAGGCAGCAGCAGGAGGTTGAACCGGCCGTGGATCCAGCTCTGTGCGTGGAGAGGTGGGAGATGCTGGGGGCTGAAATAAGTTAAAATGTCCTCTGCTGATCTCTCTGAGGGGGGAAAAGGCTGTGGAGGGGCCCTGAGCCAGCCAGCCCACGCTGGACCAGGCAGCACCACCTCTCCTGCTGCATTCTGTTGGGTTTTGAGCAGAATGTTGTTCTCCTGGGCAGGAGATGTCAGGACAGCCCGGAGTCAGTGACCCGGGAGACATTCTGCTACATCTGAAGTCCCCTGTCACCAAATCGGTGCTGCCCTGCTGCTCTGTTTCTGGATTTTCCTTTGTCCATCCTTACCAGAAAGTTCCTTATTGTGTGTTTTGGGCCTCAGCTCGTTCTCACAGCTGCACCTGAAGTCTCTCCCTCCATGCTCAGCTGATGCGTGTTCACCTCCACCCGCGGTGGTTTTGTTCATTCTCAGAATTGTGCTGAGCTCCTGATTCACGGCCACATCCCGGCCCTGGATGTCTCCATCTCCAACCCTCCGAGCTGCCCCACCACCAGCACCTCAGCAGAGCTGCAGAAATGAGGAGCTCTGAGTAATTCCACCCCATTTTGGGGGGACAATAGAGGAGAACACAGCCCTCAACTATTTCGCTGTCAGATCCCCTTGTGTGCTCATTCCCAACACCCTGCAGGGATCAGTCTCCTCATGGAGCTGTCCAGGGGAGCTGGGCAGAATTCCATGGAAGCCTTTTTTGGTGCTACCTAAAAACAGAGGCCAGAATCAAGGGATTAAAAAGCAGTTCTATTTATTGAAGGGCCTGCAGGTACATTTAGGGCAGATGAATCCCACCCAAAATGGACAATGGTCACGGGTTTCACACTTTGATAACTTTGGTCCATTTGCAGATTGGGGGTAAATCTCCCAATTACAGCTTCAGGTAATGAAGTCATTTACCCCCAGTTTGCTCCCCCAACTCACTTTTGTTTCCATCTCAGGGCCTGAGGCAGTGAGGTGTCCTTGATCCCCAGCCTGGAGAGGAATTGCTGTGTGTGACCAAAACGGGGAAGCAGCAGCTCCCACTGCGTGTGGAGTTTGGAGTCGTACACACCAAAGAACTGCAGGATTAGGAATCCGTGGAAAGTCTAAAAGCTGAACTAAACTAAAAGGCACCAGCGGAGGCGGTGGGTGTGCGGTGAGGAGGGGAGGCCGTGCCTCGCGCTCTCCCGCCGGCGCTGCGCCAGCCCCAGCCCGTGGAGCTGCATTCCCGTGGCTTGGGGCCCAAAGCAATAATTCCCGTGGAGAGGAGCCATGTTAACATGGCCATAAAGCTTCCAGGCTGGAACAGCTTCCCGAGCAGCCCGGCTCCCGCAGCACCCGCACACGGACACCTCAGAGCTCCTCTTGGGGCCGTTCCTCGCTTTACAACCCAATTTCAGCCCAGGGAAAAAAAACCCTCTCCCAGCAAAAAATCCCTCCAGGTTTGCTCCTGAGCTTGGCACGTCCCAATGTTGGGACAAAAAGCTGCCCTTGTGGGATTCTCTGTCCCAAACTCGGATTTTGTGTCCTCCTTGCTCCTTTTCCTCCTTCCGCCCATGCTCGGCGCAAGCAGAGTCCGTGCGCACGCACAAACCCTGGTTTTGAAAGCAACCTGGAATAATTTGCCCAAATTATTGTCAGGAACACGGCGCCCTGTTTTCTGCAGGGTTTTTTTGTTTGTTTGTTTTATTCCCCCCCATTAAATGAAAGATAAATGGCAGATAATCCCTCACTCATCCCCATCCGCCTCCCCAGCCCCACAATCAAATCCTAACGAGGCATCCAAGGTATGTGGCGCCGAGGAAAAGCGCTTGTCAAGGAGGCAGGGAGAACAAAGGGTACCTGGAGGTTAGGAAATGTTTTTCCTGGGTTCTGTAAGCTGTGGTTTCCTCTTTTGGGGGTGTCAGAGACTTTCAGACACCCGGCCAAACAAGGGAGTGATTAGCAGAGCTCCCTGGTCCGGGGTATTGTTGTAGGGATGGTTTTAATACACCCACAGCTCTTGGCACCGACGCTGCTCCTCCGACTCCAGGAAATCTTGAACTGTTTATTGATTCAAAGGCAAGAAATAGAACATTGAGATGGAGCTAATTGGCCGGAGACATCATCTGCGAGTCACCCAAATAAATATTTCCATCAATTGAGACCCAGCTTTGGGGGAGGAAGGAGCAGCCTGGTTCAGGAGCGAGAATTTCTTGCAAATCTCCCTTTTCTTGTTTGTTTTTTCACGGGCAGACCCTTAAGTGCTGGCTTGGCTGAAGGTGTCACAGCACCAGACCAGGTGCCCAAGCCCACACTTGGTCTAATTTGGCCTGGACTAAGTCTGGCCTTGCTACGAGAGGGCTGGTTGGTCTGCCTGGGGTATTCCAGGGTTTCTGTGCAGATATTCCAGTGTTCCAGTGCAGATATTCCAGTGTTCCAGTGCAGATATTTCAGTGTTTCACTGCAGATATTTCAGAGTTTCAGTGCAGATATTTCAGTGTTCCAGTGCAGATATTTCAGAGTTTCAATGCAGATATTTCAGGGTTCCAGTGCAGATATTTCAGTGTTCCAGTGCAGATATTTCAGGGTTTCAATGCAGATATTTCAGAGTTTCAGTGCAAATATTTCAGAGTTCCAGTGCAGATATTTCAAGGTTTCAATGCAGATATTTCAGAGTTTCAGTGCAGATATTTCAGTGTTTCACAGCAGAAATTTCACTGTTACAATGCAGATATTTCAGTGTTTCAGTGCAGGTATTTCAGAGTTTCAATGCAAATATTTCAGGGTTTCAGTGCAGATATTTCAATTTTTTTTTTTTTTTTTTTCCTGCAGAGACCTCTAGGCCTGGCTACTCCTTGTGCCTGTGGATGCTCCTTAAGGACAGAGGGGTTGGATGTGCCTCAAATCCCTAAATTGGGTGCTCCAGTCCTGAGAAAGCCACACAATCCCTCGAGAACACACCCTCCTTCGTTAATCTTTAATTAATTTTTAAGTTTATTTTTAAATTTTAAATTGTAAGCCTTAATTTTCAGGTTTCTTTATATTTTTACATTTAACAATATAAATCATTATAAAATTAATATAAAAATAATAATATAATACAGTTAAAATATTTAATTTTCCCCCTTTCCCACTCAGAAATCCCCGTGGGCTGCTGGTCTGAGCCATCCAGGTTTTCGCAAGAGGCCGAGTGGATCCCGAGCTTTTTGGGGGGAGAAAGAATCCCATTAACATTTAAAAAATCCCAATAAAAATCGCTTGGACAACAGGGAAACACTCAGGAAAAATGACGCTGGAGGGAATTGAGTGCCTGTGTCCCTTTCTCTTGCCAGGCCCTGTCCCCGGGCTCCCCTGTCCCTCTCACGTGTCGGGAGCTGGCGAGGATGGAGCTGATCCAAAGCACTCGGAAGAGAAATGGGAATAAAGGCAGCGCAATATCGATCAAATTTCAGCCTCTGCAGCAGCAAGGGCTGGGCTCCACGCATGAAAGCTCCTGCACTGCAGAGAAACTCTGGGCTGGCTAAAGCGTCTCGATTTTTGGCCGATTTCTTTTTATGTTTTTTTTTTTCTATTTATCTAATTAAAAAGGACTCCTCTCTTCGCCTCCTCTCATTTTACAGCAAATTAGATGCGAAATCAGAGCTGCTTTCCCTGCTTCCCTGAACTCCACTGACAGCCTACCATGGAGAAACATTTTGTTTGGGCCTAGGAGAGGGGGGCAGGAGCCAAGAACAGTTGGAAATAGGCTGGAAATGTTCGAGCAACTCGGGTGCTGCCGCAGCCAGAGGGGCAGGACATGGAAGAGGCAGAGAGCAGAGCTGGGGATGGAGGGGGAGCTGCTCCTCCTGCACAGGACAATGCCCCAGCACCCAGACAAGCAGAATTTACCTTTTTCCAGGCTGGAAAAGAACAGGTTTACGTCCTGCTGCTTGTCGTGGGATATCAGGCAGGTAAATAAAAGTCTTCGTGCCCAGCATCCCACTGGGAGGTGAAGAAAATGAGGATTTTGGTAAAAAGAAGGAATATTTCAAAGGTTAACCTCCCAGTTCTGTCCTGTCCAGCCTCAAATCCTCGTCCTCTCCAGAGGAAAGGTTTGACTGACCCCGGAGGAAATGGAGCCTGGGAATTCGACAGAACAACCCTGCCAGGGTTAAAAAGCAACCCCTTCTCCAGGTGTGTTATGAACAGGGTGGAAAAACATCACTGCACCTTTTCAGGAGTCTTTGGAAAGCTCCAGAACCAGAGAAATATTCTTAAATTCAATGAGCTCGTGGAATAAAGGGATGGAAAAGCCTTTTCCTCCCTGCCTGCAGTGCTGGATGGGATGAAGGAAAAATCTCCTGCAGCATGAGGGGGCATTTATTCCTTTAGGTCACAGGGACATTTATTCCTTCACCTGCTCCATCAAGCACTCCATCCTTCTGGAGGAGTCCCTCAAGGGACTCTCCACAAGGAATAAACCCAGCCCCTGGAATTCCACGGCCTGTCCAAGCCTGTTGGACGAAAACAATTCCCGTTTTTCCCGGAGCGCGGAAGTCCTCTATTGTTTATCAACGTTTGATAAGCTCCTGCCGCGCTTTGCCAACCACACGGCGCTGGAGGGAAGGGGAAGGATTTGCCTGGCTCTGGAAAAGCCAGGAGTGCCTCTGGCAGTCTCCCTGGAAGGCAAACAGGGGCGGCTGGAGGTGGTGGATGGGGCCACCATGGCCACAGGACCCCGAGCCGATTCCCAGCTCCTCCTCGCAAAGGGAACAACCTCAGGGAGCTGGGTGTGATCCAACCCCAACCAACCCCCTCCGAAACCTCATCCAGGAACGCTTTGGTGCCCTGGTTGAGATAAGGAAGTCGGGAGAGGCGGGGAAGTTTCTTGCTCAGCTGCTGATTTTTGCCTCAAGGTTCCAAATCCAGTCTGGGGAATTTTTATTTTATGTTTTTGCCTGGAAGTGCCCTTGTTGCACTGCTGAATATCCGATGGGAGAGGCTGCAGAAAGGAGTGCAAGGATAAGGGGTCTGCTCTTTTTTTGGGTTTTTTTTTTTGTGGTGGAAAGCTCTGCAAAATCAGCTTTTCCCCGAGAATCCAAAAGCTGTGGCAGATGCACCAGCACAGCAGGAATTCCCACAGCCCAGCTGTGCATCCAGGAGGATCCATCCTGCAGGCTGGGGACTCTCGGAGGGATGAAAAAACCCTTTCTTCACAACCCAGGGCTGCTAGATGGGGAGCAGGACAGGATGCAGGAGCAGGGAGTGGTTCCACTCCTTCCTCAAACCTCTTGCAAATGGACAAAAATCCTCCCTTTTTGCTGGTTCCCAGCTCTGGGATGTGCTGAGCTGGGCTCAGGAGTAGGGCCTTGATGGTGCCGCTTCTTCCTCAAACTTCTTCCCCTGCAAAAGGAAAAAAAAAAATCACATTTTGCTGCTTCTGAGCCCTGGGATGGGCTGCAGGAGCAGGGCCTTGAATGTGTCGCTCTTTCCTCGAATTTCCTGCCTTGCAAATGGACAAAAATCCTCCCTTTTTGCTGCTTCCCAACCCTGGGTTCTGCTGAGCTGGGCTCAGAAGCACAGCAAAGGAAAAAAAAAATCTCATTTTGCTGCTTCTGAGCCCTGGGATGGGCTGAGCTGGGCTGCAGGAGCAGGGCCTTGCTGGTGCCATTCCTTTCTCAAACTTCTTGCCCGACAAAAGGAGGAAAATCCTCCCTTTTTGCTGATTCCCAGCTCTTGGATGTGCTGAGCTGGGCTCAGGAGCAGGGCTTTCATGGTGCTGTTCCTTCCTCAAACTTCTTGCCTTGCAAAAGGAAAAAAAAAAAAAATCTCATTTTGCTGCTTTCCAACCTTGGGATGTTCTGGGTTGGGCTCAGGAGCAGGATAAAGGAAAAAAAAAATCTCATTTTGTTGCTTCTGAGCCCTGGGATGGGCTGAGCTGGGCTCAGGAGCAGGGCCTTGCTGGTGCTGCTCCTTCCTCAAACTCCTTCCCTTGCGAAAAAGGAAGGAACAAATCTCACTTTGCTGCCTGTGAGCCCTGGGATGTGCGGAGCTGCCAGGCCGGGCTGCAGCACTTCCCCAGGGCCCCGCTGAGCCCCTCCAACGTGCCCAAATCAAACAGCAGCAAGAACAGGAACAAGAACAAACAGCCGGTTGTGCGCTCCGGGGGGGAAGAGGTCCCCGAACGCCCGGGCAGGAATAACCAAAAATAAAAAATAAAAATAATAAAAAAAAATCAAAACTACAATAAACAAAGGCGATGTTGCTTGTACAAAAAAAAAATACCCCGCTCGGAGCGCTCGCAGCACTTAATCCCATCTGTCACTAACGCAGCTGCGCTGCAGGCACTGCTCAGCATCTCTCTTTATTTTTCTAGGCGTCCTGGCTGTGTGAGGCGCGCCCAGAGCTCGGCCGGGCGATGCTGAGCGTCGCTCTCCGTGCCCGCTCCGTGTTCGCTCGGCTCTTGACCTCGCCGCTCCTATCTTGCTGCTGCTGCAAAACCGAGCCCGAAAAAATGGAAACGCTCAGCCTTCAAGGTCCTGGCGTTCCTGAAAAAAGCCCTTCCCGCTTCCTGTTCGCCCTCTCGGCGGCGCTTCCAAAACAAAATTTCCCCACTGCCTTTGGAAAACACGGAGCCACGCAGGGCAGGAGCGCGGGGTGCAGGTCGGTGGCGCAGCCAGGGTAACCCCACGGAGGGACGAGCTTCTGAGGAAAGGCCGGAGGATGGAATTTTGTTTTTATCCCGGGAGAAGGAGGCTCCAGGCTCGCGGCGCCTTTCGGGCGCAGGTGGGAGGTTGGAGCTTGGCAGGTTTTGGCACCTGTGTCCTACGGGCCACTCCCAGGGCAGTGAGAGCGATGGGGCCCTTCCCTAGGGATTTTTAGGGCCCAAGGCAGCGCAGGTTTTCCCAGGGAATGCGCAGGAGCAGGTTCTGCCTGGAGCTTGAGGATCAGCAGCTCTCTGCCCCGTGTTTAGGAGGAGCCTCTGCTGAGCCCGGCCGAGCAAAGGGGTGGGGATTGATAATCGATTCAAAAAATTCCGTGAGTTCCCAAAAGGAACCAGACCGGCCCCAACGGCGAAATTTAGAGGAATTTTCAGCAGGATCAGTGATCTTGTCCACCCAGGAATTCCAAACCGGCTACGAGAGCTCTGAGTGAAATGATGAGAATCTTTCAGCTCTTTTTATCCTGAATCATCCTTCTCTGGCTGGTTCTTTCTCTCCAGCCCTTCAAGGTTAACTCCAAATGTTTTGGAGCATTTTCTGTTATTCTCAGTGGGTGCTTGGCCCTTCTGTGTGTGTTTGACTCCAGCAGGGAGGGAACATCCACAAATCCCGGTAAAACCTGTGTGAGAGCTCCAGTGCTCTGCCACTTCTGCTGCTGACGAGGCTGGGGGTAATTAAAACATGACTGGAGTAATCCACTGGGTTATCCACTCATCCTGCAGGTTCTGTGCTCCAAAGAAAGCCCAAATCCCTGCTGAGATGAAGAGAAATTACAGAATGGGAGACAGGGAATGGGGAGGAGGTGAAGCTCCATCACCAGCTCCCAGCACAGACAAGGAAAGCAACGAGCAGAGCACTCGGGAAGAAAATTTCCCTTTTCTCAGGCAGCATTTTTATCCACCCAGGGTTCCTGGAGAGCCCAGACACTCCCACCAAGAGATGGGTTGAAGGAAACATCGTGGACATTATTACTGTCCCCATTCCCATCATTCTCCAGCAGCTGGAGCCTTGGATGCTTTGGAACTCTCTGATTATTTTATCCCTGTTGGGAAAAGCTGGGTTTGTTCCCGGGGCTGTAAATTTCCAGCCCTGAGCTGCTGAGGAGCCCTCAGCTGCCTTTGGATCCCCCTCCTCGGTGCCTCCGAGTTCCCAATGATCTTTTGTCACTCACTAGCTTTGTTCATTAGATGAGAATCTTTAATTTAGTTGGCACAGAGAGGTGCAGATAATGAGGGAGTATCGGGGCAGCCATCTGGGCAGGGACGAGACAAGTCAGCTGGAGCTGCCTGGGCTTTGGGGTGGCTCAGGAAACGGGAATTCAGACACCTGGGCTGTGCATGAACTCGTTTGGCAGCTCCCCTGGATGCCAGGTGAAAGTTCCCTGGATGCAGCAGGGGATGGGTGATAAAGGCAAAGAGAAAACCTGGTTACGCTTCAAACGCCCACCCAAGCCTCAATATTCTTTCTTAACCCCGTGGCAGCTTATCAGGAACACTTTATTCTGCACTTTCGCTGCTTTTATTTTCCTGGTATCGTTTTTATTTTGTCCCGACTCCAATCTCTCTTTCCCAACCAGGGATCCTCTGCAATTACGGCGTCACTCATCGTTCCCCATATTACCTGCATTGCATCACTGGGGCTGGCAGCTGGGCTGGAAGTGAAAAAATGTCATTTTGGCTTGGCTCTAATGCTCCCAGAGATATTTCTGGGACAGGCACCGGAGTGCTACAAAAAGATCTGGTCTAAAATACAGATTTGTTACAAAAAAAATTAAAGCCTTGCAGCTTTTAAAGGATTTTTCCCTGTGTACTCTGGGATGAAGGGAACTCTTCTCTTCTCTTCTCTTCTCTTCTCTTCTCTTCTCTTCTCTTCTCTTCTCTTCTCTTCTCTTCTCTTCGCTTCTCTTCTCTTCTCTTCTCTTCTCTTCTCTTCTCTTCTCTTCTCGTCTCTTCTCTTCTCTTCTCTTCTCTTCTCTTCTCTTCTCTCTTTCTCTTCTCTCTTCCTCTCTCTTCCTCTTCTCTTCTCATTCCTCTTCTCTTCTCATTCTCTCTCTTTCCCTTCCCTTTCCCTTTCCCTTTCCCTTTCCCTTTACCTTTCCCTGTCCCTTTCCCTTTCCCTTTCCCTTTCCCTTTCCCTTTCCCTTTCCCTTTCCCTTCCCCTTCCCCTTCCCCTTCCCCTTCCCCTTCCCCTTCCCCTTCCCCTTCCCCTTCCCCTTTC